>NC_057794.1:108775954-109075954 GCF_018294505.1 Triticum aestivum | reverse complement strand
CCAGTAATGATGTACTGTTTCCTCGGGCCTCTGCCTGATTTGGGAGAGATCGCTTATGTTCGGGTGGGCGGGTGCCGTTGAATCTGAAACCTCACCCAATCCAAGATTCGGAGGCCGAAGAGTTTCCGAACTCTGAAGTTCAGATTCTTGGATGTTGTCCAACGAATCTATCCCGTTGCCTGATCCTAAGTTCAGGTCTTGAGTTACATCCTCCTCTCCGCGGGTATCCGGCTTGGAGGGGTCGGGAATTCGGACGTAGCTAGTCCTTAAAATAGATGAAGGGTCGCCGCACTGCGCCTCTACCATGGCAACATGGTGGGTGACTTGGGGAGAGTTAATTTCTCTTAGATCGGGTTTAAGCCCAACCTGGTCGTAATCCGTAGCGACCCCCAGGGCGGCGATGCGATCCACGAGCTCGTTTACGGAAGAGAGCTCTATTGGATCTAGCTGCTCGACGAGCTCCGAGATGACGTGTAGGTTGCTTTTGATGACCCGAGAGGTCATTGTCGGCGCAACAGCCGAACAGGCAGTCATGAGGAAACCACCTAGCCGGAGGGTTTGGCCGACAGCCAAGGCTCCCTTAGCAACGGCTCCGTCTTTGAAGACGGGAGAAGGCATCCTTCCTGATTGTGACGGCACAGAGGAACTCTCAATGAAAGCACCAATGTCGGTGTCAAAACCGGCGGATCTCGGGTAGGGGGGCCCGAACCTGGGTAAAACAAAGTGTTCCCTGCCTCCTGTTACCATCCGGCCTAGACGCACAGTTCGGGACCCCCTACCCGAGATCCGCCGGTTTTGACACCGACAGGTATGTCAGCCATCTCCGCGTGGCACTTCTTTAACTGAGAAATATGGAACACATCATGAACTCCTGACAATCCTTCGGGCAATTCCAACTTGTAGGCCACTTCTCCCATATGCTCCAAAACTTGATATGGTCCTACAAATCGTGGCGCTAACTTCCCTTTAACTCCAAAACGCTTTGTTCCCCGAAGTGGAGATACTCGAAGATAAGCTCTATCTTCGACTTCGTAAACTATCTCCTTGTGTTTAGAATCTGCATAACTTTTCTGTCTGGACTGGGCTATCTTGAGCCTATCGCGAATCAATTTCACCTTCTGTTCAGCCTCTTTAATCAAGTCAGGTCCAAACAACTGGCGGTCTCCAACTTCATCCCATGACAACGGTGTCCTGCACCTCCTTCCGTACAAGGCTTCTAAAGGGGCCATCTTTAAACTGGTTTGGTAACTGTTGTTGTAAGAGAACTCTGCATATGGCAAATTATCGTCCCAACTAGATACATAATCTAGCTTACAAGCTCTCAGCATATCCTCCAAAATCTGATTGACTCTCTCGGTTTGTCCATCTGTCTGTGGATGAAAAGCTGCACTGAATTCTAGCCTGGTACCCAAAGTTTCGTGCAACTGCTTCCAGAACTTTGAGGTAAACTGGGTTCCTCTATCCGATACGATACTCCTTGGAACTCCATGCAAACATACGATCCTGGTCATGTATATCTTTGCCAACTTAGCAATGGTGTAAGTGGTCTTTACTGGGATGAAATGAGCTACTTTCGTCAATCGATCGACTACAACCCAAATCGAGTCATAGCTTGAACGAGTCCTGGGTAATCCCGTGATAAAATCCATGCCTAGCTTATCCCACTTCCATTCGGGTATCAGCAATGGTTGTAACAATCCTGCTGGCTTCTGATGCTCTGCCTTTACTCTCTGACATACATCACAAACTTCTACATACTCCGCAATATCCTTCTTCATTCCGGTCCACCAGAAAATATCCTTCAGATCCAAGTACATCTTGGTATTTCCTGGGTGAATTTAATACGGTGAGTCGTGTGCCTCTTGCAGTATCAACTTCCTGATCTCCGGGTCATTGGGCACATAAACGTGGTCTTCAAACCATAGGGTATCGTGCTCATCCTCACGAAATCCCTTAACTTTTCCTTTGCTCAGTTTCTCCTTAATAGCGGCAATTTCTTTGTCGGTCTTCTGAGCTTCTCTGATTCTATCCATCGAAGTTGACTGAATCTCCAATGCTTTTACATAGCCTCTCGGAACTATTTCCAAACATAGTTCACGAAGATTTTCTGCTAACTCCCTTGGTATTTCTCCCATCATTAATGTATTGACGTGGCTCTTACGGCTTAATGCATCAGCTACTACATTAGCCTTCCCAGGATGGTAATGCAATCTCATATCATAATCCTTGATGAGCTCCAACCATCTCCTTTGTCTGAGGTTTAACTCCTTCTGTGTGAAGATGTATTTCAAACTCTTATGATCCATGTACTCCTCACAATGATTTCCAATTAGAAAATGTCTTCATGTTTTCAAAGCATGCACTACGGCTGCTAACTCCAAATCATGCGTGGCATAATTCAACTCATGAGGCTTCAGTTGTCTTGAGGCATATGAAACAACTCTCCCTTCCTACATAAGCACTGCTCCAAGTCCTCGACATGAAGCGTCGCAATACACCTCATAATCTTTGGTCTGGTCTGGCAAAATCAACACTGGTGAGGTAACCAAGCGTTTCTTCAACTCCTAGAAACTAGCCTCACATTCCTCCGTCCATATGAACTTGGTATCTTTCTTCAACAACTCAGTCATAGGCTTCGCAATCTTTGAGAAATTCTCAATAAATCTCCGGTAGTATCCTGCGAGTCCAAGAAAACTCCGTATCTCTCCAACTGTTGTTGGGGCTTCCCACTTGGTCACGGTATCAACTTTAGTGGGATCAACTGCTATACCTTCTCCAGATATAACGTGTCCGAGGAATCCTACTTCCTTCAACCAAAACTCACATTTGCTGAACTTGGCATATAATTGATGTTCTCTGAGCTTTCCAAGTACCAAACGCAAATGCTCCTTATGCTCCTCTTCATTCTTCGAGTAAACCAGGATATCATCAATGAACACCACGACGAACTTATCCAAAAACTCCATAAATACTTTGTTCATCATGTTCATAAAATAGGCAGGTGTGTTAGTCAGACTGAATGACATAACGGTATACTCGTACAGCCCATACCTGGTGGTAAAAGCTGTCTTAGGTATATCCTGTTCTCGAATCTTCAACTGGTGGTACCCTGATCACAGATCGATCTTGGAAAATACCTTAGCTCCATGCAATCGATCAAACAGATCATTGATCATTGGTAGTGGGTACTTGTTCTTGATCGTTACTTCATTCAATCCTCGATAATCAACAACCATCCTTAACGATCCATCCTTCTTCTCCACTAGAAGTACTGGCGATCCCCAAGGTGAAGAACTTGGGCGAATATATCCCTTATCCAGTAACTCCTTAATCTGCTTCTTAATTTCCACCAAATCCTTTGTTGGCATCCTATATGGTCTCTTTGATATTGGCCCTGTGCTTGGCAATAGCTCAATCAAAAACTCAATATCTCTATCCGGTGGCATGCCTGGCAACTCCTCTGGAAATACTTCAGGGAAACCCCTTACCACTGGTACTTCCTCCTGCACAACTCCTGTTAGGCAATTTACTTGAGTCCTCTTTGGCACATGCCGGGATACATACTTGATCCTTCTCCCTTCTGGGGTGGTAAGCAAAATTGACTTATTAGCACATTCAATATTCCCTTCATACCTTGATAACCAATCCATGCCTAGTATCACATCCAATCCTTGGGATTCCAATACTATTAGGTCTGAGGGAAAAACATAGTTACCAATCCTTAATGGTAATCGATCACACCATAGACTAGCCACATACTCTGCTCCGGGCGAGGTTACTAACATGGGTGACCTAAGGGCTTGGGTTGATAGGTTATACTTATCCACAAATCCCCTTGATATGTATGAATGTGATGCACCAGTATCAAAAAGAATGAGTGCAGTAAATGACTTAACCAAAAACTTACCTATTACTGCATCGGGCTGAGCTTCAACCTCCTCCACGCAAACGTGGTTCACCTGTCCCCTGTTGAAAGGGTTCGACTTCTTCCCAGAACTTCCATTGCCATTTTAGCCTTCAGGACATTCATTGGCATAGTGTCCGGTCTTCTGACACACTTAAAACAAGTGACTTGGCTTAGGTCCTTCTTGGCTGGGGTTGAGGGGTTGGTGCGATTATGGCCGTTGCTTCCTCCATTGCCATTACCATTCTTGGTGCCATTGTGATTGTGCGAGCTGAAGGAAATATGCCCTAGAGGAAATAATAAAGTTATTATTTATTTCCTTATATCATGATAAATGTTTATTATTCATGCTAGAATTGTATTAACCAGAAACATAATACATGTGTGAATACATAGACAAACAGAGTGTCACTAGTATGCCTCTACTAGACTAGCTCGTTAATCAAAGATGGTTATGTTTCCTAACCATGAACAAAGAGTTTTTATTTGATTAAAGAGGTCATATCATTAGTTGAATGATCTGATTGACATGACCCATTCCATTAGCTTAGCACCCGATCGTTTAGTATGTTGCTATTGCTTTCTTCATGACTTATACATGTTCCTATGACTATGAGATTATGCAACTCCCGTTTGCCGGAGGAACACTTTGGGTGCTACCAAACGTCACAACGTAACTGGGTGATTATAAAGGAGTACTACAGGTGTCTCCAAAGGTAGATGTTGGGTTGGCGTATTTCAAGATTAGGATTTGTCACTCCGATTGTCGGAAAGGTATCTCTGGGCCCTCTCGGTAATGCACATCACATAAGCCTTGCAAGCATTACAACTAATATGTTAGTTGTGAGATGATGTATTACAAAACGAGTAAAGAGACTTGCCGGTAACGAGATTGAACTAGGTATTGGATACCGACGATCGAATCTCGGGCAAGTAACATACCGATGACAAAAGGAACAACGTATGTTGTTATGCGGTCTGACCGATAAAGATCTTCGTAGAATATGTAGGAGCCAATATGGGCATCCAGGTCCCGCTATTGGTTATTGACCGGAGACGTGTCTCGGTCATGTCTACATTGTTCTCGAACCGTAGGGTCTCCACGCTTAAAGTTACGATGACAGTTATTATGAGTTTATGCATTTTGATGTACCGAAGTTAGTTCAGAGTCCCAGATGTGATCGGACATGACGAGGAGTCTCGGAATGGTCGAGACATAAAGATTGATATATTGGATGACTATATTCGGACACCGGAAGGGTTCCGGAGAAGTTTCGGATAAAACCGGAGTACCGGAGGGGTTACCGGAACCCCTCGGGGGTTAATGGGCCTTATGGGCCTAATGTGGAGAAGAGGAAGGGACTGCCAGGGCAGGCCGCGCGCCCCCTCTCTCCCTAGTCCGAATTGTACAAGGAGGGAGGGGCGGCGCCCCCCCTTTCCTATTCTCCCTCCACCTCTCCTAGTTGGACAAGGAACGGGGAGGGGAGTCCTACTCCCGGTAGGAGTAGGACTCCTCCTGCGCCCTCCTCTAGGCCGGCACACCACCCCCCTTGGATCCTTTATATACGGAGGCAGGGGCACCCTAGAACACACAAGTTGATCATTGAGATCGTTCCTTAGCCGTGTGCGGTGCCCCCTGCCACCATATTCCACCTCGATCATATCGTTGTAGTGCTTAGGCGAAGCCCTGCGTCGGTAGAACATCAAGATCGTCATCACGCCGTCGTGCTGACGGAACTCTTCCCCGACGCTTTGCTGGATCGGAGCCCGGGGATCGTCATCGAGCTGTACGTGTGCTAAGAACTCGGAGGTGCCGGAGTAATGGTGCTTGGATCAGTCGGATCGGGAAGAAGACGTACGACTACTTCCTCTATGTTGTGTCAACGCTTCCGTTGCGATCTACAAGGGTACGTAGATCATACTCTCCCCTCGTTGCTATGCATCACCATGATCTTGCGTGTGCGTAGGAAATTTTTTGAAATTACTACGTTCCCCAACAGTGGCATCCGAGCCTAGGTTTTATGGTTTGATGTTATTTGCACGAGTAGAACACAAGTGAGTTGTGGACGATACAAGTCATACTGCCTACCAGCATGTCATACTTTGGTTCGGCAGTATTGTTGGACGAGACCACCCGAACCAACCTTACGCGTACGCTTACGCGAGACCGGTTCCCTCGACGTGCTTTGCACATAGATGGCTTGCGGGCGACTGTCTCTCCAACTTTAGTTGAACCGAGTGTGGCTACGCCCGGTCCTTGCGAAGGTTAAAACGGAGTCTATTTGACGAACTATCGTTGTGGTTTTGATGCGTAGGTGAGATTGGTTCTTACTTAAGCCCGTAGCAGCCACGTAAAACTTGCAACAACAAAGTAGAGGACGTCTAACTTGTTTTTGCAGGGCATGTTGTGATGTGATATGGCCAAGACATGATGCTAAATTTTATTGTATGAGATGATCATGTTTTGTAACCGAGTTATCGGCAACTGGCAGGAGCCATATGGTTGTCGCTTTATTGTATGCAATGCAATCGCGATGTAATGCTTTACTTTATTACTAAGCGGTAGTGATAGTCGTGGAAGCATAAGATTGGCGAGACGACAACGATGCTACGATGGAGATCAAGGTGTCGCGCCGGTGACGATGGTGATCATGACGGTGCTTCGGAGATGGAGATCACAGGCACAAGATGATGATGGCCATATCATATCACTTATATTGATTGCATGTGATGTTTATCTTTTATGCATCTTATCTTGCTTTGATTGACGGTAGCATTATAAGATGATCTCTCACTAAATTATCAAGAAGTGTTCTCCCTGAGTATGCACCGTTGCGAAAGTTCTTCGTGCTGAGACACCACGTGATGATCGGGTGTGATAGGCTCTACGTTCAAATACAACGGGTGCAAAACAGTTGCACACGCGGAATACTCAGGTTATACTTGACGAGCCAAGTATATACAGATATGGCCTCGGAACACGGAGACCGAAAGGTCGAGCGTGAATCATATAGTAGATATGATCAACATAGTGATGTTCACCAATGAAACTACTCCATCTCACGTGATGATCGGACATGGTTTAGTTAATTTGGATCACGTGATCACTTAGAGGATTAGAGGGATGTCTATCTAAGTGGGAGTTCTTAAGTAATATGATTAATTGAACTTAAATTTATCATGAACTTAGTCCCTGATAGTATCTTGCTTGTTTATGTTGATTGTAGATAGATGGCTCGTGCTGTTGTTCCGTTGAATTTTAATGCGTTCCTTGAGAAAGCAAAGTTGAAAGATGATGGTAGCAATTACACGGACTGGGTCCGTAACTTGAGGATTATCCTCATTGCTGCACAGAAGAATTACGTCCTGGAAGCACCGCTGGGTGCCAGGCCTGCTGCTGGAGCAACACCAGATGTTATGAACGTCTGGCAGAGCAAAGCTGATGACTACTCGATAGTTCAGTGTGCCATGCTTTACGGCTTAGAATCGGGACTTCAACGACGTTTTGAACGTCATGGAGCATATGAGATGTTCCAGGAGTTGAAGTTAATATTTCAAGCAAATGCCCGGATTGAGAGATATGAAGTCTCCAATAAGTTCTATAGCTGCAAGATGGAGGAGAACAGTTCTGTCAGTGAACATATACTCAAAATGTATGGGTATAATAATCACTTGATTCAATTGGGAGTTAATCTTCCAGATGATTGCGTCATTGACAGAATTCTCCAATCACTGCCACCAAGCTACAAGAGCTTCGTGATGAACTATAATATGCAAGGGATGAACAAGACTATTCCCGAGCTCTTCGCAATGCTGAAAGCTGCGGAGGTAGAAATCAAGAAGGAGCATCAAGTGTTGATGGTCAATAAGACCACTAGTTTCAAGAAAAAGGGCAAAGGGAAGAAGAAGGGGAACTTCAAGAAGAACGGCAAGCAAGTTGCTGCTCAAGAGAAGAAACCCAAATCTGGACCTAAGCCTGAAACTGAGTGCTTCTAC
The DNA here is from genome assembly GCF_018294505.1 of Triticum aestivum. Taxonomy (NCBI): domain Eukaryota; kingdom Viridiplantae; phylum Streptophyta; class Magnoliopsida; order Poales; family Poaceae; genus Triticum; species Triticum aestivum. The sequence continues at coordinate 109,068,054 of NC_057794.1, read as the reverse complement.
TGCAAGCAGACTGGTCACTGGAAGCGGAACTGCCCCAAGTATTTGGCGGATAAGAAGGATGGCAAGGTGAACAAAGGTATATATGATATACATGTTATTGATGTGTACCTTACTAATGCTCGCAGTAGCACCTGGGTATTTGATACTGGTTATGTTGCTAATATTTGCAACTCGAAACAGGGGCTACGGATTAAGCGAAGATCGGCTAAGGACGAGTTGACGATGCGCGTGGGAAACGGTTCCAAAGTCGATGTGATCGCGGTCGGCACGCTACCTCTACATCTACCTTCGGGATTAGTATTAGACCTAAATAATTGTTATTTGGTGCCAGTGTTAAGCATGAACATTATATCTGGATCTTGTTTGATGCGAGACGGTTATTCATTTAAATCAAAGAATAATGGTTGTTCTATTTATATGAGTAATATCTTTTATGGTCACGCACCCTTGAAGAGTGGTCTATTCTTACTGAATCTCGAGAGTAGTGATACACATATTCATAATGTTGAAGCCAAAAGATGTAGAGTTGATAATGATGGTGCAACTTATTTGTGGCACTGCCGTTTAGGTCATATCGGTGTAAAGCGCATGAAGAAACTCCATACTGATGGACTTTTGGAACCACTTGATTATGAATCGCTTGGTACTTGTGAACCGTGCCTCATGGGCAAGATGACTAAAACACCATTCTCCGGTACTATGGAGAGAGCAACAGATTTGTTGGAAATCATACATACAGATGTATGTGGTCCGATGAATATTGAGGCTCGTGGCGGATATCGTTATTTTCTCACCTTCACAGATGATTTAAGCAGATATGGTTATATCTACTTAATGAAACATAAGTCTGAAACATTTGAAAAGTTCAAAGAATTTCAGAGTGAGGTGGATAATCATCGTAACAAGAAAATAAAGTTTCTACGATCTGATCGTGGAGGAGAATATTTGAGTTACGAGTTTGGTGTACATTTGAAAAATTGTGGAATAGTTTCGCAACTCACGCCACCCGGAACACCACAGCGTAATGGTGTGTCCGAACGTTGTAATCGTACTTTACTAGATATGGTGCGATCTATGATGTCTCTTACTGATTTACCGCTATCATTTTGGGGATATGCTCTAGAGACGGCCGCATTCACGTTAAACAGGGCACCATCAAAATCCGTTGAGACGACGCCTTATGAACTATGGTTTGGCAAGAAACCAAAGTTGTCGTTTCTGAAAGTTTGGGGCTGCGATGCTTATGTGAAAAAGCTTCAACCTGATAAGCTCGAACCCAAATCGGAGAAATGTGTCTTCATAGGATATCCAAAGGAAACTATTGGATACACCTTCTATCACAGATCCGAAGGCAAGACTTTTGTTGCTAAATTCGGAAACTTTCTTGAGAAGGAGTTTCTCTCAAAAGAAGTGAGTGGGAGGAAAGTAGAACTTGACGAGGTAACTGTACCTGCTCCCTTGTTGGAAAGTAGTACATCACAGAAAACTGTTTCTGCGACACCTACACCAATAAGAGAGGAAGTTAATGATAATGATCATGAAACTTCAGAACAAGATACTACTGAACCTCGTAGATCAACCAGAGTAAGATCCGCACCAGAGTGGTACGGTAATCCAGTTCTGGAAGTCATGCTACTAGATCATGATGAACCTACGAACTATGAAGAAGCGATGGTGAGCCCAGATTCTGCAAAGTGGCTTGAAGCCATGAAATCTGAGATGGGATCCATGTATGAGAACAAAATATGGACTTTGGTTGACTTGCCCGATGATCGGCAAGCAATTGAGAATAAATGGATCTTCAAGAAAAAGACTGACGTTGACGGTAATGTTACTGTCTATAAAGCTCGACTTGTCGCAAAAGGTTTTCGACAAGTTCAAGGGGTTGACTACGATGAGACCTTCTCACTCGTAGCGATGCTTAAGTCTGTCTGAATCATGTTAGCAATTGCCGCATTTTATAATTATGAAATTTGGCAGATGGATGTCAAAACTGCATTCCTGAATGGATTTCTGGAAGAAGAGTTGTATATGATGCAACCAGAAGGTTTTGTTGATCCAAAGGCAGCTAACAAAGTGTGCAAGCTCCAGCGATCCATTTATGGACTGGTGCAAGCCTCTCGGAGTTGGAATAAACGCTTTGATAGTGTGATCAAAGCATTTGGGTTTATACAGACTTTCGGAGAAGCCTGTATTTACAAGAAAGTGAGTGCGAGCTCTGTAGCATTTCTGATATTGTATGTGGATGACATATTATTGATTGGAAATGATATAGAATTTCTGGATAGCATAAAGGGATACTTGAATAAGAGTTTTTCAATGAAAGACCTCGGTGAAGCTGCTTACATATTAGGCATAAAGATCTATAGAGATAGATCAAGACGCTTAATTCGACTTTCACAAAGCACATACCTTGACAAGATTTTGAAGAAGTTCAAAATGGATCAAGCAAAGAAAGGGTTCTTGCCTGTGTTACAAGGTGTGAAGTTGAGTCAGACTCAATGCCCGACCTCTGCAGAAGATAGAGAGAAAATGAAAGATGTTCCCTATGCTTCAGCCATAGGCTCTATCATGTATGCAATGCTGTGTACCAGACCTGATGTGTGCCTTGCTATAAGTTTAGCAGGGAGGTACCAAAGTAATCCAGGAGTGGATCACTGGACAGCGGTCAAGAACATCCTGAAATACCTGAAAAGGACTAAGGATATGTTTCTCGTATATGGAGGTGACAAAGAGCTCACCGTAAAAGGTTACGTTGATGCAAGCTTTGACACTGATCCGGACGATTCTAAATCGCAAACCGGATACGTGTTTACATTGAACGGTGGAGCTGTCAGTTGGTGCAGTTCTAAACAAAGCGTCGTAGCAGGATCTACATGTGAAGCGGAGTACATAGCTGCTTCGGAAGCAGCGAACGAAGGAGTCTGGATGAAGGAGTTCATATCCGATCTAGGTGTCATACCTAGTGCATCGGGTCCAATGAAAATCTTTTGTGACAATACTGGTGCAATTGCCTTGGCAAAGGAATCCAGATTTCACAAAAGGACCAAGCACATCAAGAGACGCTTCAATTCCATCCGGGATCTAGTCCAGGTGGGAGACATAGAGATTTGCAAGATACATACGGATCTGAATGTTGCAGACCCGTTGACTAAGCCTCTTCCACGAGCAAAACATGATCAGCACCAAGACTCCATGGGTGTTAGAATCATTACAGTGTAATCTAGATTATTGACTCTAGTGCAAGTGGGAGACTGAAGGAAATATGCCCTAGAGGCAATAATAAAGTTATTATTTATTTCCTTATATCATGATAAATGTTTATTATTCATGCTAGAATTGTATTAACCGGAAACATAATACATGTGTGAATACATAGACAAACAGAGTGTCACTAGTATGCCTCTACTTGACTAGCTCGTTAATCAAAGATGGTTATGTTTCCTAACCATGAACAAAGAGTTGTTATTTGATTAACGAGGTCACATCATTAGTTGAATGATCTGATTGACATGACCCATTCCATTAGCTTAGCACCCGATCGTTTAGTATGTTGCTATTGCTTTCTTCATGACTTATACATGTTCCTATGACTATGAGATTATGCAACTCCCGTTTGCCGGAGGAACACTTTGGGTGCTACCAAACGTCACAACGTAACTGGGTGATTATAAAGGAGTACTACAGGTGTCTCCAAAGGTAGATGTTGGGTTGGCGTATTTCGAGATTAGGATTTGTCACTCCGATTGTCGGAGAGGTATCTCTGGGCCCTCTCGGTAATGCACATCACATAAGCCTTGCAAGCATTACAACTAATATGTTAGTTGTGAGATGATGTATTACAGAACGAGTAAAGAGACTTGCCGATAACGAGATTGAACTAGGTATTGGATATCGACGATCGAATCTCGGGCAAGTAACATACCGATGACAAAAGGAACAACGTATGTTGTTATGCGGTCTGACCGATAAAGATCTTCGTAGAATATGTAGGAGCCAATATGGGCATCCAGGTCTCGCTATTGGTTATTGACCGAAGACGTGTCTCGGTCATGTCTACATTGTTCTCGAACCGTAGGGTCCGCACGCTTAAAGTTACGATGACAGTTATTATGAGTTTATGCATTTTGATGTACTGAAGTTAGTTCGGAGTCCCAGATGTGATCACGGACATGACGAGGAGTCTTGGAATGGTCGAGACATAAAGATTGATATATTAGATGACTATATTCGGACACCAGAAGGGTTCCGGAGAAGTTTCGGATAAAACCGGAGTACCGGAGGGGTTACCGGAACCCCTCGGGGGTTAATGGGCCTTATGGGTCTAATGTGGAGAAGAGGAAGGGGCTGCCAGGGCAGGCCGCACGGCCCCTCTCTCCCTAGTCCGAATTGGACAAGGAGGGAGGGGCGGCGCCCCCCTTTCCTATTCTCCCTCCACCTCTCCTAGTTGGACAAGGAACGGGGAGGGGAGTCCTACTCCCGGTAGGAGTAGGACTCCTCCTGCACCCTCCTCTAGGCCGGCGCACCCCCCCCCTTGGATCCTTTATATACGGAGGCAGGGGGCACCCTAGAACACACAAGTTGATCATTGAGATCGTTCCTTAGCCGTGTGCGGTGCCCCCTGCCACCATATTCCACCTCGATCATATCGTTGTAGTGCTTAGGCGAAGCCCTGCGTCGGTAGAACATCAAGATCGTCATCACGCTGTCGTGCTGACGGAACTCTTCCCCGACGCTTTGCTGGATCGGAGCCCGGGGATCGTCATCGAGTTGTATGTGTGCTAAGAACTCGGAGGTGCCGGAGTAACGGTGCTTGGATCGGTCGGATCGGGAAGAAGACGTACGACTACTTCCTCTACGTTGTGTCAACGCTTCCGTTGCGATCTACAAGGGTACGTAGATCATACTCTCCCCTCGTTGCTATGCATCACCATGATCTTGCGTGTGCGTAGGAATTTTTTTGAAATTACTACGTTCCCCAACACGAGCTACCTCCTCCATGGGTATGCTGAAAATGCCCTCCCGGTCTAGGGGTAAAACATGGCTTTTGCTGAGCTCCTGAATTGTACTTCCCTTGTCCATACTTCCTCTTGCGATTCTCAATTTGCTGCTGCTTCCCTTCAATCATAAGAGCACGGTCTACCAACTCTGGGTAGTTGTTGAAGGTTGCTACCATCAACTGCATGCTCAACTCATCATTCAGTCATTCCAGAAACTTCTCCTGCTTAGCTGCATCCATAGCGACGTCATCTGGGGCATAACGTGCTAACTTACTAAAGTCCTCCACATACTGGCCAACTGTCCGTCCTCCTTGGCGCAAGTTGCGAAACTCACGCTTCTTCATGGCCATAGCTCCTGCTAAAACATGTGCAGTACGAAAAGCCTGCTGAAAGTGGTCCCATGTGACAGTGTCGACTGGGAAAGTGGCTGTGAAATTCTCCCACCATGATGCTGCGGGTCCTTCTAACTGATGTGCGGCAAACTTCACCTTCTCTGCATCTGTGCATCCTGCTGTGGTCAACTCCCTAGCTGTCTTGCGAAGCCAATCATCTGCTACTATCGGCTCGGTGCTACTGGAAAACACCGGCGGATTCAGCCTAAGAAAACGGGCTAAGTGGTCAACAGGTGGTGGGTTGTTGTTGTTGTTCCCCTGATTCTGATTCTGGACTAGCAACTGCATCAATGTGTTCTGCTGCTGGATCAACTGGGTGAGCTCCGGTGGAAAGGCAAATCCGGGGTCACGTCTCGGAGGCATCTGAGGGTTTAAAACAGATGAGATGTAAGAATAGAGGGGGTCTAAAGAGAAAACACTACCCATATGCACATGAGGCAAAAGCAAATAATTCACTTCATTCAATCAAACAAGGGCATACAATCGATCTATCTATCGCAAAAGTGCTCGGACTACTTTATTTACATGGTGGACTACTACTACTACTGATGAGGTGGTCTACTAGAAATATTTTTCGGTTGCAGACTCCATGATATCTGCTCCAGCTTCATCAACATAGTCATCATCGCTACTATCTGGATCCGAGTCGGTGTCGTCCATGATGATGTAGTCTTCCGGGCTAATCTCCTTGGGTTCTTCGTCTTCCTCTACTGGCGTAGGGCCTCCCATAAATATTCCAATCTTTTTGATCAGGTCGTCATTCTTCTCCACCAATACTTCAATTTCCTCTTCATAATCTTCATGTGTAGCCTTGAGTTCTTCCTCCAGTTCCTTGATTCTAGTTTTAGCCTTCTTCAGATCTATCATGTCCGCGCACATCTGATTCTCCTGTCGTCGAATGTGCTGGTTTAGCTCCTGGATAAAAGCTGCGATTGATCTATCCTTCCTGGTGCTGATCATCTCCCAGTGTTCATCTCGGCGCCCACAAATCTGGTAGATAGTATCCTTGAGATCATTGCGGTAGACTTCTCCAATGCATCCCATGGCGATGTAGGCTGCCATGCTCTTTCCTAGACTCCAAGTGGGTGCATAAATAGAAAACTCTATGGGCTCAGTGACTGGCATGAACGTCCTTCCTGGAACTTGAACTTGAATCATCCAGCGCTCTTCTTCATGTAAAGTGGCGTTGTAGGTTCCGGTGAAGCTTGGTACTCCTATGTTCAGGTATCTAGTGACTTCCTTCAAGTGACGTCCAAAGGGTGTATCTTCATCCGGTTGCGTGAACTTGTTCCTTGCATCTGCCATCCTAAAAGAGTAGAAAAGATGAGAAATTAGAAGAGAAGAGGGTGAATAGTGATCTAGGTCTTTTAGCTTAGTGGTCGTGTCCTACAGTCAGCGTGTGCTCTGATACCATCTCTGTAGCGACCAGACCTCAAGCAGTCTGATCTCTGTGCTACGGTGTCATCCCTGGATCAGTAATGATGACACCACACAGTACTCGGAGGATTTATAGCAGAGTAGCAATCACACACTTATTACATCGAGTGTCTCAAAAGAGAACTTATTACAATAAATATGGCTTAAGGCCATCTAATAACGATAACCGCAGAAGGCTTGGAAGATAAGTGAGTCCATCAACTCCAACGGCATCACTGAGTATAGAACCACGACCTAAAAACTCCTTAATCATCGTCTGAAAAGTCTACAACATTAACATTGCAGCCCGAAACGGATCAGTACATGGAATATGCTGGCAAGGTAACACATACAGAGTAATGGAATGAAATAGCTATACTATATGCATATTTGGCTGGTGGAAAGCTCTATGGTTACAGTTTTGCATAAAGCTAATTTTTCCCTACTTCAAAGGAATAAATTTATTTAACTATCATGGTAGTTGTTAAACATTGAGAATGGTTGACAGCATTCTCAATCCCAATTAAGCATCATCATTAAACATAACCCAACGAAATTAATTTAGAGTAATATGTTGAGATTCACATGATAATCCAGGTACTAGATACTCAAGATTGTCCATAACCGGGGACACGGCTAACCATGATTAGTTTATTACACTCTGCAGAGGTTTGCGCACTTTTCCCCACAAGACTCAATCGCCTCCGTTTGGTTTCTCGCACTACATGCTGTTTGAGAAGACGGATGACCGAGACATAGTCTTTCAGAAGCGCTAGCACCTTACGATCGGGTAGACCGTACCACCTACATCCCCTACATCTGCTAGTCTACCACTGTAAGAGTTCGCACAACTTAGTCAACTATGCTAGAGCCCATAATAGCTTGTGGCTGCACACGGAAGTTTCTAGTATGAATAGTCTCATGATCCCTTTGAGCATGGGTGGCGGTCCAAAAAAAAAACAGGCAAGTCCTGGAATACCCAGGTGCCTCAATCCACCCAGATGTGTGTTTAAGTTTTCACCTTAGATAAACCATTAATTAATCAAAACTCACATCTATCATGGATATCACTCACCCAATCCACGTCTACTAGCATAGCATGGCATAATAAGTAAACGTAGAAATAACTCCCAAATGTTTGATAATAAACAGGTAATAGGTACTACCTCATCTACTTCCAATCTCACAATTTAATTAGATCCTAACCATGCAATGTGTGAGGATTGATCTAATGCAATAAAACTGGGTAGTAGGAAAGGTATGATCAAAGTGTTACTTGCCTTGCTGATGATCCACGAAACCTAGAGATTCGAAGTAACAGGCGGCGCACTCCGGGTATTCTATCATAGACAAACAAACAAGTATACAATAAGTACTCAACTAATGCACGGGTAAAACTCAAATAAGATATCTAACCAGAAGGTTCAACTTAAGAACTCCGGTTGACAAAAAGAATCAAATCGAACGAAGCAACGAAAGTCAAACGGAGAAAGAAAACAACTTCATTCTACTAATCTAGATCTAGGGCAAATTTTACAGTAGCAAAATCTTGTTTAAGTTGGTTAAACGGATAGAGGGTTTCGAGACGAAACTCTAGGCGCTTGAATCGCCTGATTCCGATAAACGAGCGAAAAGTTATACTAAAACAAAAATCGGATCAGGAATCGCGGTCAGAAAAATCGCGGATTTAATCCGAAAAAAAGAAAAACGACGAACGTTCACTAGAACGAACGAACGGACGAATGCTCACTATTTAAATAAACCGGAAAAACCAATCTATTAAAAAAACCGAATCTAAAAAAACCGGCGCGGATTTTGAGGCGGCGGCGGACCTCGACGGCGGGACGGCGGTGGCGGCGTCCGGCGGCGCGGCGGCGGGCGGCGCGGCGGCGGCATCGTCGGCGGCGGCGGCCTGGGGATGGGGCGGCTAGGGTTTGGCCCGGGTGGGCTGCCCCGGCTTATAAAGCCTGCCCGGGCCGGTGTCCAGGTCGGATACGGCCCGTAGGTCGGTGCGCGTTTTTTTATATTATGCGCGGAAGAAAAATAAAAAGAAATACTAAACGGACTCCAAAAATTCTGAAATAAATTTTCACGGGCTTCTAAAATCAAGCCGCACAAGGTGAACATTTATTTGGAACCTAAATGCAATTTTTAAAAACGCACATTTTTTCTAAATTCAAATAAAACATCGAAAAACTCCGAAATAAAATCTTATTTGATTTTATTATTTGATCCTCAATATTTCTTTATCTCGGTCAGGTAAACTCAGTGGGACCGATTCGCTCATCTCGGTGAGACCAAAATGTTACAAAAGGGAAACAAAGAGTTTACATTCCAATCTCAGTGAGACCGATCGCTCATCTCGGTAAGACCGAAACATTACGAAGGGAAACAAAGATATTACAATCCCATCTCGGTGAGACCGATTTGCCTAGAGTTTGTGGCAGTGGCTATGACATTTGAAACTCGGTGGCGCCGGATAGAAAGAATCGGTGGGGCCGAGTTTGACTTTTGGTTTAGGTCATATGTGGATGTGGGAAGGTAGTTGAGGGTTTTGGAGCATATCACTAAGCACTTTGAGCAAGCAAGCCATTAAGCAACACCTCATCCCTCCTTGATAGTATTGGCTTTTCCTATAGACTCAATGTGATCTTGGATCACTAAAATATAAAATGTAGAGTCTTGATCTTGAAGCTTGAGCCAAACTTTTTGTCCTTAGAATTTTAAGGGATCCACTTTCCTCATCCATGCCATGCCATTCATTGAGATTTTCCTGAAATATTAATCTTGGAATAATGTTAGCTCAATGAGCTATATGTTGTTAGGAATTACCAAAACCACCCAGGGATAGTTGCACTTTCAAGTACCTTCCAGGAATAACTTTTGCTATTCCCATATACCTGATGGAATTAATCAGTGCATGTTCCTCCTCAGTAGTCCAAGCATCGTTCCATACGTTTGGATTCAGATGATTATGCCACCTAAGATGTTTTGAATGAATTCAAAAATCAGCTTCATATTAACAACTAAGATGTTTTGAATGAATTCAAAAACCAGCTTCATATTAACAACTGCTTCACCTAGACCAAATGTTTTTCCCCCGATAGCAGCCATAACTTGATTGAAGAATAGAGCAACCGTCTGAAGAAAGAAGAACAAAATAGTTAGCACGGACTGCGAATAGAGAAAGAGGCGCCAAGAAATAATACGTTACTCAAGGCAATTACCTGTTCATTAGCGGTCAGAGGAAGTCCACCGAAGTAAACACGCCGAGCATGCCAAGTAACCTAAGAAAAGAGTGGTCAGGCATATGCATCACAGAACAAGAAAAATCTCAAGCACAAAACAAAAAATCAAGCATACCTGCTGTGTCATGGCAGTGGCTGCATAGCAAGTGGATCAATGCAAAGGGAAGAGAGAATTAGAAAGTAATAACAAAACATTGAATAAGAAAGAAGCAGAATAGATCACAGGTGGGTTCATTCTGCCATCACCAAATAAACTGCAAATCAGAGTGAATCTAGTCACGTTATGATGACAGAATGGACTATCCATGATTTGAGTACTAGCTACACAGAATCATAAAAGTAGCACAGTAGTCACCTGTCCTAGGGCGGATAAATTGAACATGTTCGGGAGCATGTTCAGAAACATCCCAGGATCAGCGGGGAAGTTCTGGTAGCTGACCTGCAATGCGTCAACAGAGAATTGTTACCAGTGTGTTTACCTTGCACATAGGGGTTAAATGCATTTCAACAAACCATATAAAAATAAAACAATCAAAACAAATACCTTGCAAGCATTTTGTTAGTCCATACTTGTTTACAAGGTCAATAATTTTGTCAACTTCCTGTAGAAAAATATCATAAATATAACTATAAAATGTGCAAAATCTTTTTTTTCTCGAGCAAAGTCAGGAGTGCAATGACAAACCTCTTGAGTCCAAGGACCTTTGATGAGTTCAATGTTAAAGAACCTTCGTAAACATTGCATCTCTGTCCTATCCGAAAATAATTCATCTATGTAGGTAGATACTGACACAATATGTGAGCTCATCACACTTGCATATGCAGAACAACGTCCAAAGAAGTATGGCATTACTATATTACTAGCTAAAACATTCATAAGGTATTACCAGACGTAAGATAAATATTGTGTGCACAATTGGAAGGAGTTAAATTCGAGAAGGATTACCATACAAACACAGACCAGGTTGATGAGTGATCCACAGGTTCAGTTCGAACACAAGAAGCACACCATCAGAACCATAACAAATCAAATTAGCCATCATGAAAACCTCCATCCACCCTGGATTCTACATATACATCATTCTAAGCACAAACATCATACTTGTGGCAGGAAAATATACAACAATGCATTGAAGAGTGTCCAAAGGGCAATGATACTACCAACTACAAAGGTATGTAGGTCATAAAATTACATGCCCATGACCTTATAGAAATTTCCATGCATATGTAGTTATGGAGCGCTTGCACAATGACACACAGTCACAGTCAACACACACACACAGTCACAATCAATACACAGCCAATCATAAAATGACACACAGTCACAGTCAACACACACACATACACACAGTCACAATCAATACATAGTCAGTGTCATAAAATTTCACACATACACAGTCAACACACACGCACACACACAATGGACACAAGAAACAGACAAAGAAACACACACAATCAGTCACACACACAAACAGTCAGTCACACACAGTCACAGAGACACAATGGAGTGCTTGCACACAAGAAACATACATAGATAGGATGAAACTAATCAAAGACATGAGAAAAAGTAAACTCTTTGTTCAAGCTTCCTGTTCAAAACCTTCAACTCTGCATTATTTTAGTTCTTCAATTCCAAACCTCTCTCTGCACTACCCAACTACAAGCCAGGAGGCCACTACTGTTATATAAACAAAGACAAGTGTAAGAGAGCCAAAGAACAAATTAGGAGGTACCTTTTCTTTATCACCAAATTTCAGAGTCTACACGTACCAAAATTGTATTTCGTGTCACAAGATGAACCTAAAGAACTCACTAGGAAAATACTCAAATTAACAGATCAAGTGAATCATAGAATAGAAGTCCAACAAATCCAAAGCAATTCAAGTATATATGTAGGTAATTGGAGCTCATGTACATGCAAACCTTTCCCTCCCATAAGGTGATATAAATTTGCAAGCTGAAGATCAAAATTCGATTACCTTAGTTGGTAAAACAGAAAGCGATAGGAACCCTGAGTAGTCCTTGGCATACTATCGGCATACTATCAGAATTATCGGTCCTAGAAAGAGCAACATACTATCAGCATGAATACATAATCTTGTGAAGTGAGCAAGGAATACATGGCTAAATAAGCGTTTGGGACTACAGACATTAGCATCACAAAATGTAGAAAACATAAATATACCTGCGTTGTAACCCATCCGTGTCCTTAGCAACACAAGGAAGAGCAAATGTGACATTTGTCTATATCCTACCTGAAATACTTAGAAAAGCATTATTCCAGTGAATGGACAGCAGTAATACAGAAAAAGAATATGATATCCACATAAGAGATAACTAAACACAGATATCACAAAAAATGTATTGTCAAACACCACGGTATACATGATTATTATGATAAGAAGAAAAAGGAACAAAAACAGGGAAAGGATGCTGTGATGAGTGAGCGAGATATATAAGATAGGCATGAGATGCATTGGATGCCAAATCAGCCACACAAAGGAGTGGAAGCCAAGCAAGTGAGTGTTACAAGAGTCAAACTTTTCTGCTTAGCCTATCATCATCTATCAGCAGGAGAGAAGCCTGACCAGCGCACATCTCTGGATCCCTGCCTGCTCGAAACGACCTAAATGGTTTACATCCCTGATCACATCCCCATATATGGGGAGACGACATTGGAACACAAGCAAAGCATGAATAAGAAACATATTGGACATACCATATAAGAAGTAACACAATCAGAATCACCCCATCCAAGCAGTCAAACATAGTCACACGCAGATAATGGAGCACTTGCACACATGAAACAGACAAAGAAACACACATAGATAGGCGCACATCACACACACAGTCAGACACACAGTCAGACACACACAATGGATCGCTTGCACACAAGAAACACACAAAGAGACATACATAGATAAGGGTACAAACAGAAAGCTAATACATGCAAGACCGAAGTAAAATCGGAAAGCTATAAAGAAGTTCCAGAAACTGAATGAGTAAACTGATTTCTGTAGAGGGGTGAGGGTAATTCAGATCTTCATTCCTGAAAACAGGAAGCTAGTTAGATCATCATCATTACCCACAAGTTTGTAGGCACAGAGACGAATGCTTATTCTTGTCACAAAGTCTAGGCAAAGCAAGAAAAGCATTATTTCAGTGATTGGACAGCAGTAATTGATATCATATCTCATGCATAATTGAGTCAGTGAAACTCAAAAGGGAACAAAGAACAGTAGAAATGTATTGTCAAACACCACGGTAAATGATTATGATAAGAAAAATTGATAGCGTGAATGTTCATACACACACAAAAGAAATACCACTTATGAACAAAAACTACTTGTGTTGAACATAAATGAAATTAAAAAACTAGCAGATTTACACTATATTAGGCAACAACCAGGTTATAAACAAACATAGCATAAAATCTATATGCAATCCAAATCCTAATCAGGCCCAGGCTTCGCAAGTGCATGGCTTACATAGCAACAAATACAGAAGTCGGCATTCCAACCAGCGAGTACAAAAGTTGTTCCAAGTTGATGCCATATATTAAAATTTAACAGGACAAATAGAAGGGACATGACAAAGTGAGCAGCATTGATAAGAAACGTGTGATAAACGTGCTTTCACAGATAAATAAACTCTGGAGTTATGCTCACAGCAGAATTATATGCCCAGGTGTGCGATGACAAAATTCTAGAGTTATGCTATGCAATCTAGAACAAAGTCTAAGGCACCTCATCTAGTACTCCTATATGCAACACAAGGAAGAAAAGTAGGAAACCTTGTCAAACAGTAGCAGCAGCAGGTGTTCAATTAGTCAATCAGCAAGCCACATGATTTGCACTCTTTTAAAAATTTCTACTCCTCCTGCTCGAAATGGCACCCACGGCCTACATGGTTAATGGTTTGCACCCCTGAACACACATCACCATATATGGGAACATAAGCAAAGCATGATACTCTAGGAAGTAAACAACCAATTGAAAAGAACAGAAGCAGTAACACCCATCAGAACAAAATCACCCCTGCATCTATCCTGACGAAAGTGAAACAAGCTAGCTGGTACAATCATAATCGACATAGGAACCAGAGTATCTAGGCTAACACGAACAAGCTAGCCATTTGAGATCAGACAACAACCGAACGACAACGCAACAGCCTAGGAACCGATCTGAACTACCACGACAAACTGACAATCGCTCTCTGTCTCTCCATCTCCGGCCCATAACCCAATTTTAAAACCAAGACCCGACCTTTCCTATAACGCTCGCGCTGACACGAACACGAAGACACGCAGGATCCAAAGCGTCTCTCGGACAACAGGAGCGCACGCAGAAATTTCTGAATCGCAAACCAGACGGGAGACCCTCGACGAGACGGACCAAGAACACGCGAGCGTGTCGGGGCGACGGCGAGGACGAGCAAAACGAAAACGGGTGACGGCGAGGACAAGAAGAATTCAAATCAGAAGCGAGCGACTCTAAACTGACGATGGCGGGGACGCGCAAAATCAACTCGGGAGCGGTTCTAAACTGACGCGAACTGAGAAGGAGCAAACTCAAATTGGGCGCGGTCCGAATGGACGACGGCAAGAACGAGCAAGATCAAATCAGGCGGGGTTCTCTAGCTATCTAAATCGGCGACGGCGAGAAAAATCAAATCCGGGCGCGACTCTAAACGGGCAAATCGACCCGGGACGAGCAAAATCGAATCCGGACGCGATTCTAGACGGGCAAATCGACCGAGGAGGACGAGCAAGATGAAACCCGGCTTGAGGAGGGAAGACGCGCGGCCCGGGCGAAGGGTGGAGGAGCAGCGGACCGGCCGGAGTGCAACGGAGAGGTCGGAGGAGAGAGGCATCGCCCGGACGAAGAGGAGGAGGAGGAGCGGACCGGGCAGAGCGCGGCGAGGAGGCGAGAGGCGCGGCATGGCACGGAGGAAGAGAGGAGGAGGAGGAGGAGCGGGCCGGCCAAAGGGCGTAGCTTTATAGCCGGGGCAGAGCCGGAGCCTCGTCCTTGGCCGAGGTGCACGTGGCGTGGCGGCGGAAATAAAAGGAAAGTGGAGGTGGTGATGGATGGAAGGATTCGGAGCGGGTAGGGGTCGGCTGCTGTGCGATGCTTCTGTCTCGAATTGGGGGCGGACTGGGGAATTTCTTACCGTTGCCATGCCCATTCACGCCATGTCTTGGAAATGTTTTTTGGTATTCTCGAAAAGAAAATGTTTCTTAAGTACTGTACAGATCATGGCATGCCATACCATATTAGGCCATCTCAAACGCTGACCATGAAATGGATATGTATCTTTTTTTTTGACGAGAAAAGGGATATGTATCTGACGTTGACATTGACATGGAGTCGGTCGTCCAACCATGCCCGCGTACATTTCAACCGTATTTAAATAAGCTGGACGAAATACATGCAAATTAAACAATTTTTATTTGAATCGGACGACTTTTTTACGTTTCTGGCATATTTCATGAAATAGAAACGACCGGACCTAAACTTAGTGCAAATCTAAGGTGGGGCACATCCTCATGAGTCCTTATTCTTCCCTTATGTGCCCATGTTGGACGGCCAGCTGAGCCACACGGAGTGAAAGTGCGGCCGCTGATGAGCAAGAGTAGAACATGGGACATGGATTGGCTCACGAGAGTCGAGGCCTCGCCGCCTCACATGCCCTACCGCTCCTCGTCGGAGTCTACAGCCTGTCCGTCACCGGTTCACGTGAGATCGATGATGGACATGGACGGACATGCCTCGGCATGGAATCGGTACCCTCGAAACTTTATTGGCGGAGCGAAGGGTGCGCAGCTGCCGACAGTCTCGTCTGTGATCGCTTGCGCCGCCTCCGCGTCCGACTGTGTCGCGACCGCGTTGCAGATGGCATGAGTGTGTGCGACCTTGTACAACACCCTTTTGTTCGGTGACGAAGTTGGGGCTCTCCGCGGTCTTGGCCGCATCGGCCTCATCACTCACGAGCTGGCCATAGATTTGGCCTTCTGTCAGCCAATGCTACTTGAGGAGGGAGAAGTTGTACCCTCTTCCTCCTGTGCTTGCTAGAACCCTGACATTGACTATGGCGCCGGCTGCTGCTCCGCCATGGCATCCTTGAAGTGCGCTTGCACATGCTCCATGGTCAAGTCGGCATCGAACAAGGCAGGCAGGGGCGCTGACTCATCGCCGAAGGCTGTCTCCATCGTCAGAGACCTCCAATGAGTAGGCCAGTAGGCCGACCTCTATCTGCCTCACACGGCAACCCTGCCAGCCATTCACAAGGGTGGCCAACTCGTGCTTATGCTCTATCGAGAGGCTCTCCAATAATGCACTAGAGCTCGCGGTCATGGTGGAGGTGGTCCACGGAGGAGGATGTGAAGCAGACATGGTGTGGTGTGGTTTGTGCCAAGTGTGACCTGGTGTAAATGGCAGACACCGGCCAGGCCAAGCGGTGGGGTGTGTCAATGTGGGCGCCGGAGTTGGTTTCGCGACCGGTGTGCCCGTATAATGACGGTAGACGAACAGACGGTAACCTGCTTCAAGTGGTAGATATCCATCATGTCTCATCCAGTAAATGTCTCTAAAACATTAAACAAGCACGAACATCGGATGCGGCGCAAGCGGTGCTCTCAACCAACGCTTGGCTTCAGTGTCAGCACAAATGAGAGGCCGCATTCGCTCTAGGCCGGCATGAATGCAGCGCTCGTGCTCTGGAACGGCTTGAGCAATGGCAACCGCTTCACGCGGGAGATATTTTCGGGTCGGTCCAGGGTCTCCTTTGCGTACGTGGCAGCAATCCCGCAAAGCCCCTGGTTTTGCCTCTAGTTATATATCATAACAGTAGCTCAACTCATAAAACTTCTCATGATCAAGTAACAAGCTATTCACATGTTAAAGTATAGATCATAAACTTTCTTGAAAACTAACAAACCATGCTCTTAGTCATCAAACAATTGCAATTCATCTTATTTTTGGGAAGGGTCTATGTAAGAGCTTTGGTTTAGCAAACTCCACATACTTAACTATCATTTAATCTTTCACAATTGCTAACACTCACGTGATATTTATGGGTTCAAAGTTTTAATCGGACACAGAGAAAGATAGGGGCTTATAGTTTCGCCTCCCAACCTTTTACCTCAAGGATAATGTCAACAATAATAATTTATGAAAACCTACATCCAAGTGGATATATATATCCGGATCGCTCCAACACAAAGTGCTTGCCAAAGGAAAAAGTGTAAAAAGGAAAGGTGATGATCACCATGACTCTTGTATGAGGGTAGAAGATAAAAGTAAAAGATAGGCCCTTCGCAGAGGGAAGCAGAGGTTGTCATGCGCTTTTATGGTTGAATGCACAAAATCTTAATGCAAAAGAACGTCACTTTATATTTCCACTTGTGATATGGACCTTTACTATGCAGTCTGTCGCTTTTATTTCTTCCACATCACAAGATCGTATAAAGCTTATTTTCTCCACACTAATAGACCATACATATTTAGAGAGCAATTTTTGTTGCATGCACCGATGACAACTTACTTGAAGGATCTTACTCAATCCATAGGTAGGTATGGTGGATTCTCATGGCGAAACTGGTTTAAGGGATGTTTGGAAGCACAAGTAGTATTTATACTTGGTGCAAAGATTTTGGCTAGCATGAGAGGGCAAGGCAAGCTCAACATGTTGGATAATCCAAGACAATATAACGTTTTGGATATAGGAAAACATAACCCATTAAGTTTTTTTCCTTGTCCAATATCAACCTTTTAGCATGTCATATTTTAATGAGTGCTCACAATTACAAAAGATGTCCAAGATAGTATATTTATATGCGAAGTCTCTCTTCCTTCAATATTCTTTCATCAATTGTTCAAGTGACCAATTCTGCGTTTGCTAATTTTCAATAAGTTTACTACCTATACTTATTATGTGTGAAGTCATTACTCCCCATGTTATAAGCATATGAAATGTATATACATTCATATTTATTACATTCAATTCATTCCACCATTACTCATAGGATATACGTGAAGCACGTGAGTAAATGACAAACTAGTCTAAAAAGATATAAGTGGGGAACACTGAGTAGTCAAATAATTAACTAGCCATGGGAGGATTCTTTTTCATTCAAGATTTCAGATCCAATGATTTTATTCAAACAGCAAATAAAATTGAAAATACGCTCCAAGTAAAACACATATCATGTGATGAATAAAATATAGCTCCGAGTAAGGTATACCGATAGTTTTGAAGACGAAAGAGGGGATGCCTTCCGGGGCATCCCCAAGCTTAGGTGCTTGAGTCTTCCTTGAATATTACCTTGGGGTGCCTTGGGCATCCCCAAGTTTAGGGTCTTTCCACTTCTTATTCTCCTCATATCGATATCTCACCCAAAGCTTGAAAACTTCAATCACACAAAACTTAACGGAACTTCGTGAGATAGGTTAGTATGATAAAGAGTAAACCATTCACTTTTGTACTGTCAAAAACAAGGTTCATAATTGTTATCACACAATGCCTACTGTACCATATCATTTCCACAATTTATATAGAGAAATATAAGCCATAGAAACTAGAAAACAAGCAAACTATGCAATGAAAACAAAATCTGTCAGAAACAGAACAGAATGTAATGATCTAAACAACAACCATACTTTTGCTACTCCAAAAATTATGAAATAAATTTGTGGAAGTGAGGAATTTGTATATTAATCTTCTGAAAAAAGAATCAACTTAATCGCACTCTTCTGTAAAAAAATGACAGCTAATCTCGTGAGCGCAAAGTTTATGTTTTTTTACAGCAAGATCACATTAACTTTCACCCAAGTCTTCCCAAAGGTCTTACTTGGCACTTTATTGAAACAAAAGCTATAATACATGATTACTAAAGTATCTTACTCATGAGACCACACGAAAACAGTAAGGGTAAATATTGGGTTGTCTCCCAACAAGCGCTTTTCTTTAATGCCTTTTAGCTAGGCATGATGATTTCAATGATGCTCACATAAAAGATAAGAATTGATACATAAAGAGAACATCATGAAGAATATGACTAGCACATTTAAATCTAACCCACTTCCTATGCCTAGGGATTTTGTGAGCACACAATTTATGGGAACAAGAATCAACTAGCATAGGAAGGAAAAATGAGTATAACTTCAAAACTTTAAGCATATAGAGAGGAAACTTAATATTATTGCAACTCCTACAAACATGTATTCCTCCTTCATAATAATTTTCAGTAGCATCATGAATGAGTTCAACAATATAACCATCACATAAAGCATTCTTTTCATGATCTACGAGCATAGAAATTTTACTACTCTCCACATAAGAAAAATTCTCCTCCTTCGAAATAGTGGAGCAAACTTCTTCTAAATCCACTTTAGATGATAGTATTATTCATACTCCAAAAGATATAAGTGAAGTTCATGGAGCATTCTACAATTAATATATACTAATCAATATCCAAGCTCAAAATATATAAGTGAAGCACACGAAGCATTCTATAAAACCATACTCAAAAGATTTAAGTGAAGCACAAAGAGCAATTCTATAAGATCATACTTAAAAGATATAAGTGAAGCACATGAAGCATTCTATAAATGAATGAAGGGATATCTCATAGTAGAATGGTTCTTAAAGGAAAAGCAAAAAACACAAAGGACATAAATCATGTGAACAAAACAAAAATCGAGGTATACCGATAATTGTTGAAGAAGAAAGATGGGATGCCAACCGGGGCATCCCCAAGCTTAGATGCTTGAGTATCCCTGAAATATTTACTTGGGGTGCCTTGGGCATCCCCAAGCTTGAGCTATTGCCTCTCTTTATTCTTCTCATATTGATAGCTCCTCGATCTTCGAACACTTCATCCACACAAAACTTTAACAAAAACTTTGTGAGATCCGTTAGTGTAATAAAGCAAATCACTACCTTTAGGTACTGTTGCAAACGTATTCCAATTTCATATTAGAACTATATCTACTGTATTCCAACTTCACCATGGTTCATACCCCCGATACTACCCATAGATTCATCAAAATAAGCGAACAACTCATAGAAAACAAAATCTGTCAAAAACAAGACAGTCTGTAGTAATCTGGAAGTTTAGTATGCTTATGTAACTCCAAAAAATTCTAAAAATATATGAAAATTTTAAAAAATTGTACATAAGTAATGTGCAAAAAGTTTCAGACCCATTTGAATTTTCAGTAAAAAAATTAAAATCACGTGCTACAGCCAAAGTTTCTGTTTTTGTACTCAACATAGTAAACAAGCAATCTAATCATCCTAAAACCAAGGCTTGGCACATTATTTTAATAATACAATGGTTATATACAAGGGGATAATTATTTTCAGAGAATCTTCCATGAATTTTTTTACATTGTTTCCATGAGCATGAAAACAAGTGTTCAAGGTCGACCCTCACTTCTCCAATGCATAACCTTCCAATCACTTCTCTTATTGAAAACTTTTTAGGTATGAGAGGCAAATGTTTTTTTGTATTTTCATTCTTTTAAAAAAATTGTATGTTTCACCCACAACTAAACATAAACAAAAAAGGAAAAACAAAATCTACTTAGTGAAGAAAGCAAACAAGCATACACAAGAATATCAACCCCACGCTATTGCTCCCCGGCAACGGCGCCAGAAAAGAGCTTGATAATCCCCAAGTGCAGGGAATCATCATAGCAATTCCCAAAGGTGGACGTGATAAGTATGGAGTGTCGAACCCACAAGGAGCTAAAGGTAATATCAATATTCTCTCAAGTACTATCTACCACTGATACGACTCTACGTACACTGAACGTTTGCTTCCAACTAGAAACGAGAAATAAAACTACGTTGTGGGTATGAAGAGGATAACTTTGCATGGTATCGGAGAGCTAAAATATAAAAGTAGGTGATATTATCTGATGTATACTAAACAACCTTCTTCTTGTAGACGTTGTGGGGCCTCCAAGTGTAGAGGTTTGTAGGACAGTAGCAAATTTCCCTCAAGTGGATGACCTAAGGTTTATCAATCCGTGGGAGGAGTAGGATGAAGATGGTCTCTCTCAAGCAACCCTGCAACCAAATAACAAAGAATCTCTTGTGTCCCCAACACACCCAATACAATGGTAAATTGTATAGGTGCACTAGTTCGGCGAAGAGATGGTGATACAAGTGCAATATGGATGGTAGATATAGGTTTTTGTAATCTGAAAATATAAAAACAGCAAGGTAACTAATGATAAAAGTGAGCACAAACGGTATTGCAATGCGTTGAAACAAGGCCTAGGGTTCATACTTTCACTAGTGCAAACTCTCTCAACAATAATAACATAATTGGATCATATAAGTATCCCTCAACATGCAACAAAGAGTCACTCCAAAGTCACTAATAGCGGAGAACAAACGAAGAGATTATTGTAGGGTACGAAACCACCTCAAAGTTATCCTTCCTGATCGATCTATTCAAGAGTCCATAGTAAAATAACACGAAGCTATTCTTTCCATTCAATCTATCATAGAGTTCGTACTAGAATAAGACCTTAAGACACAAATCAACCAAAACCCTAAAGTCACCTAGATACTCCAATGTCACCTCAAGTATCCGTGGGTATGATTATACTATATGCATCACACAATCTCAGATTTATCTATTCAACCAACACAAAGAACTTCAAAGAGTGCCCCAAAGTTTCTACCGGAGAGTCAAGACGGAAACGTGTGCCAACCCCTATGCATAAGTTCACGAGGTCACGGAACTCGCAAGTTGATCACTAAAACATACATCAAGTGGATCACGTGCTATCCCATTGTCACCATAGATAAGCACATGCAAGACATACATCAAGTGTTCTCAAATCCTTAAAGACTCAATCCGATAAGATAACTTCAAAGGGAAAACTCAATTCATCACAAGAGAGTAGAGGGGGAGAAACATCATAAGATCCAACTATAATAGCAAAGCTCGCGATACATCAAGATCGTGCCAACTCAAGAACACGAGAGAGAGAGAGAGATCAAACACATAGCTACTGGTACATACCCTTAGCCCCAAGGGTGAACTACTCCCTCCTCGTCATGGAGAGCGCCGGGATGATGAAGATGGCCACCGGAGAGGGATTCCCCCCTCCGGCAGGGTGCCGGAACGGGTATAGATTGGTTTTCGGTGGCTACGGAGGCTTCTGGCGGCGAAACTCCCGATCTTCATATCTGAAAACAATCATCAAGTATCAAACTTCTCATAGTATTCAATGCACTTTATATGAAAGTTTTTATTATATCCCTCTTGGATGCCTATCATATTAGGACTAAATTCATAACCAAAGCAAACTACCATGCTGTTCTAAAAGACTCTCAAAATAATGTAAGTGAAGCATGAGAGTTCAACAATTTCTTCAAAAAACCACCACCGTGCTCTAAAACGATATAAGTGAAGCACTAGAGCAAATGACAAACTACTCCGAAAGATATAAGTGAAGATCAATGAGTAATCGAATAATTATGCAACTATGTGAAGACTCTCTAACATTTAATAATTTCAGATTTTGGTATTTTATTCAAATAGAAATCAAAACAAAACAAAATAAAATGTCGCTCCAAGCAAAACACATATCATGTGGCGAATAAAAATATAGCTCCAAGTAAATTTACCGATGAACGAAGACGAAAGAGGGGATGCCATCCGGGGCATCCCCAAGCTTAGGCTCTTGGTTGTCCTTGAATATTACCTTGGGATGCCTTGGGCATCCCCAAGCTTAGGACCTTGCCACTCCTTATTCCACAGTCCATCGAATCTTCACCCAAAACTTGAAAACTTCACAACACAAAACTTAACAGAAAACTCGTAAGCTCCGTTAGTATAAGAAAATAAATCACCACTTAGGTACTGTTGTGAACTCATTATAAATTCATATTGGTGTAATATCTACTGTATTCCAACTTCTCTATGGTTCATACCCTCTGATACTACTCATAGATTCATCAAAAAAAGCAAACAGCACATGGAAAACAGAATCTGTCAAAAACAGAACAGTCTGTAGTAGTATGTATCAAACGTATACTTATGGAACTCATAAAATTCTCAAATAAATTGGTGGACCTGAGTAATTTGTCTATTAATCATCTGAAAAAGAATTAACTAAATAGCACTCTCCATAAAACATGGCAGCAAATCTCGTGAGCGCTAAAGTTTCTGTTTTTTACAGCAAGATCGCAAAGACTTTCCCCAAGTCTTCCCAAAGGTTCTACTAGGCACAAACACTAATTAAAAGCATAAAACCACATCTAAACAGAGGCTATATGAATTATTTATTACTAAACAGGAGAAAAAATCAAGGAACAAAAATAAAATTGGGTTGCCTCCCAACAAGCACTATCGTTTAACGCCCCTTGCTAGGCATGATGATTTCAATGATGCTCACATAAAAGATAAGAATTGAAATATAAAGAGAGCATCATGAAGAATATTACTAGCACATTTAAGTCGAACCCACTTCCTATGCATAGGGATTTTGTGAGCAAACAACTTATGGGAACAATAATCAACTAGCATAGGAAGGCAAAACAAGCATAACTTCAAAACTTTAAGCACATAGAGAGGAAACTTGATATTATTGCAATTCCTACAAGCATATGTTCCTCCCTCATAATAATTTTCAGTAGCATCATGAATGAATTCAACAATATAACCATCACATAGAGCATTCTTTTCATGATCTACAAGCATAGAAATTTTATTACTCTCCACATAAGCAAAATTCTTCTCGTTCGGAATAGTGGGAGTATCATAAGGAACTCGAATACTATAAACTGTTTCCACATTAAAGGAGTGATGTTCAGAAAAAGGATAATCATAATCATGACAAGTTTTATAAATATAATCATCACTACTTTTTATAGCATAAGTATCATCACAATAGTCATCATAAGTAGCAACTTTGTTCTCATCATAATCGATTGAAACCTCTTCCAAGATAGTGGAATCGTTACTAAATAAAGTCATGACCTCTCCAATTCCACTTTCATAATTATCACAATAAGATTCAACACCCTCCAAAATAGTGGGATCATTACTTCCTAAAGTTGACACTCTTCCAAACCCACTTTCATCAATATAATCATCATAAGTAGGGGGCATGCTATCATCATAACAAATTTGCATATCAAAACTTGGGAGACTACAAATATCATCTTCATTAAGCATAGCATCCCCAAGCTTGGGACAAACATTAATTGCAGCAAATATATTTTCAAACTTGTCATTCTCATCAAACATAGCATCCCCAAGCTTGAGCCTTTTCATATCATAAGCATAATCACTCTCATCATTAATAATATGGATAGCACCAATAGTATAACAATTATCATCATCACAATGAGTAATAGGGGCAACATCATTTGGGAGGGATACCTTTTCACCTTTACTTCTCCGTCTTTTCTTTTTCTTCTTCAAATTATGTGCGGGTTGTTGGGGAACGTAGTAATTTCAAAAAAATCCCTATGCACACGCAAGATCATGGTGATGCATATCAACGAGAGGGGAGAGTGTGATCTACGTACCCTTTTAGACCGATAGCGGAAGCGTTAGCACAACGCGGTTGATTTAGTCGTACGTCTTCACGGCCCGACCGATCAAGCACTGAAACTACGACACCTCCGAGTTTTAGCACACGTTCAGCTCGATGACGATCCCCGGACTCCGATCCAGCAAAGTGTCGGGGAAGAGTTCCGTCAGCACGACGGCGTGGTGACGATCTTGATGTACTACCATCGCAGGGCTTCGCCTAAGCACCGCTACAATATTATCGAGGATTATAGTGGAAGGGGGCACCGCACACGGCTAAGAATATGATCATGTGGATCAACTTGTGTCTAGGGGTGCCCCCTGCCCCCGTATATAAAAGAGCAAGGGGAGGAGGCCGGCCGGCCCCTATTGGCGCGCCAGGAGGAGTCCTCCTCCTAGTAGGAGTACGACTCCTACTAGGAGGGGGAAGGAAGTGGGGAGGGAGAAGGAAAGGGGGGCGCCGCCCCCCCTCTCCTAGTCCAATTCGGACCAGGGGGGAGGAGGCGCGCGGCCCACCCTGGCTGCCCCTCTCTCTCTCCACTAAGGCCCATATGGCCCACTACTTCTCCCGGTAGGGTTCCGGTAACCCTCCGGCTCTCCGGTTTTCTCCGAAATCACCCGGAACACTTCCGGTGTCCGAATATAGCCGTCCAATATATCAATCTTTATGTCTCGACCATTTCGAGACTCCTCGTTATGTCCGTGATCACATCCGGGACTCCGAACTAATTTCGGTACATCAAAACTCATAAACTCATAATATAACTGTCATCGAAACCTTAAGCGTGCGGACCCTACGGGTTCGAGAACAATGTAGACATGACCTAGACACGTCTCCGGTCAATAACCAATAGCGGAACCTGGATGCTCATATTGGCTCCTACATATTCTACGAAGATCTTTATCGGTCAGACCACATAACAACATACGTTGTTCCCTTTGTCATCGGTATTTTACTTGCCCGAGATTCGATCGTCGGTATCTCAATACCTAGTTCAATCTCGTTACTGGCAAGTCTCTTTACTCGTTTCGTAATACATCATCTCGCAACTAACTCATTAGTTGCAATGCTTGCAAGGCTTATGTGATGTGCATTACCGAGAGGGCCCAGAGATACCTCTCCGACAATCGGAGTGACAAATCCTAATCTCGAAATACGCCAACCCAACATGTACCTTTGGAGACACCTGTAGAGCTCCTTTATAATCACCCAGTTACGTTGTGACGTTTGGTAGCACACAAAGTGTTCCTCCGGCAAACGGGAGTTGCATAATCTCATAGTCATAGGAACATGTATAAGTCATGAAGAAAGCAATAGCAACATACTAAACGATCGGGTGCTAAGCTAATGGAATGGGTCATGTCAATCACATCATTCTCCTAATAATGTGATCCTGTTAATCAAATGACAACACATGTCTATGGTTAGGAAACATAACCATCTTTGATTAATGAGCTAGTTAAGTAGAGGCATACTAGTGACGTTTGGTTTGTCTATGTATTCACACAAGTATTATGTTTCCGGATAACAATTTTAGCATAAATAATAAACGTTTATCATGATATAAGGAAATAAAATAATAACATTATTATTGCCTCTAGGGCATATTTCCTTCAGTCTCCCACTTGCACTAGAGTCAATAATCTAGATTACACAGTAATGATTCTAACACCCATGGAGCTTTGGTGCTGATCATGTTTTGCTCGTGGAAGAGGCTTAGTCAACGGGTCTGCTACATTCAGATCCGTATGTATCTTGCAAATTTCTATGTCTCCCACCTAGACTAGATCCCGGATGGAATTGAAGTGTCTCTTGATGTGCTTGGTTCTCTTGTGAAATCTGGATTCCTTTGCCAAGGCAATTGCACCAGTATTGTCACAAAAGATTTTCATTGGACCCGATGCACTAGGTATGACACCTAGATCAGATATGAACTCCTTCATCCAGACTCCTTCGTTTGCTGCTTCCGAAGCAGCTATGTACTCCACTTCACATGTAGATCCCGCCACAACGCTTTGTTTAGAACTACACCAACTGACAGCTCCACCGTTTAATGTAAACACGTATCCGGTTTGCGATTTAGAATCATCCGGATCAGTGTCAAAGCTTGCATCAACGTAACCATTTACGATGAGCTCTTTGTCACCTCCATATATGAGAAACATATCCTTAGTCCTTTTCAGGTATTTCAGGATGTTCTTGACCGCTGTCCAGTGATCCACTCCTGGATTACTTTGGTACCTGCCTGCTAGACTTATATCAATCTTTATGTCTCGACCATTTCGAGACTCCTCGTTATGTACGTGATCACATCCGGGACTCCGAACTAACTTCGGTACATCAAAACTCATAAACTCATAATATAACTGTCATCGAAACCTTAAGCGTGCGGACCCTACAGGTTCGAGAACAATGTAGACATGACCTAGACATGTCTCCGGTCATTAACCAATAGCGGAACCTGGATGCTCATATTGGCTCCTACATATTCTACGAAGATCTTTATCGGTCAGACCGCATAACAACATACGTTGTTTCCTTTGTCATTGGTATTTTACTTGCCCGAGATTCGATCGTCGGTATCTCAATACCTAGTTCAATCTCGTTACCGGCAAGTCTCTTTACTCGTTTCGTAATACATCATCTCGCAACTAACTCATTAGTTGCAATGCTTGCAAGGCTTATGTGATGTGCATTACCGAGAGGGCCCAGAGATACCTCTCCGACAATCGGAGTGACAAATCCTAATCTTGAAATACGCCAACCCAACATGTACCTTTGGAGACACCTGTAGAGCTCCTTTATAATCACCCAGTTACGTTGTGACGTTTGGTAGCACACAAAGTGTTCCTCCGGCAAACGGGAGTTGCATAATCTCATAGTCATAGGAACATGTATAAGTCATGAAGAAAGCAATAGCAACATACTAAACGATCGGGTGCTAAGCTAATGGAATGGGTCATGTCAATCACATCATTCTCCTAATAATGTGATCCCGTTAATCAAATGACAACACATGTCTATGGTTAGGAAACATAACCATCTTTGATTAATGAGCTAGTCAAGTAGAGGCATACTAGTGACGTTTGGTTTGTCTATGTATTCACACAAGTATTATGTTTCCGGATAATACAATTCTAGCATAAATAATAAACATTTATCATGATATAAGGAAATAAAATAATAACATTATTATTGCCTCTAGGGCATATTTCCTTCACGGGTTTAATCCTCTTTTGGGAGCTCCTTATTGATGAGATTGGTTGAATAGAAGGCTCCTCGCCGTTACCTGATTCATCATAAGAAATAATAGGAGGATATTGGGAAGTCTCTTCCCTTTCATTAGTATTATCTCCATCCTCTATTTGTTTTCTTTTCTTTATGTAATTGGCAATATAAGGATTTTCAATGCAATTCACCGCACAATACATAAAAATTTCTTCTAGATCAATATTGAGGAATTTCTCAAGGTTATATTCTGGAATATGCTTAGTTATAAGTTTCATTTCTTCATAACCAAAAAGCAAACTAAGTTCTTTATGATGTGCAATGGAAATCAAATCATCACAATTTTTGGACACGATACACTCATGAATAAATTTGCATTTTAGATTTAAATGACCATGTTCATTCCAAAGTTCACAAGTATGGTGAAGAAATTTTAAATTTTCAGCACAAACATCTAGCCTTTCTTGCAACCTTTTAGTTTCCAAATACTTATGCCTCTTGCAAAATCTATCTTCCCTATTTGGTTTGTACTTGCAAACTCTATGCATTCCACAAAAATTGACATGCTTATACGAGACATTTTCATTATGACTAGTGCAATCATCATTAGTACTATGGATATTCAACAAGTTCATACTAACAACATTGCAATCATGCTCATCATTCAAAGATTTAGTGCCAAACATTTTATAGACTTCTTATTCTAGCATTTGAGCACAATTTTCCTTTCGATCATTCTCACGAAAGATATTAAAAAGATGAAGCGTATGAGGCAAACTCAATTCCATTTTTTGTAGTTTTCTTTTATAAACTAAACTAGTGCTAAAACAAGAAATAAAAAGATTCGATTGCAAGATCTAAAGATATACCTTCAAGCGCTAACCTCCCGACAATGGCGCCAGAAAAGAGCTTGATGTATACTACACAACCTTCTTCTTGTAGACGTTGTTGGGCCTCCAAGTGCAGAGGTTTGTATGATAGTAGCAAATTTCCCTCAAGTGGATGACCTAAGGTTTATCAATCCGTGGGAGGCGTAGGATGAAGATGGTCTCTCTCAAACAACCCTGCAACCAAATAACAAAGAGTCTCTTGTGTCCCCAACACACCCAATACAATGGTAAATTGTATAGGTGCACTAGTTCGGCGAAGAGATGGTGATACAAGTGCAATATGGATGGTAGATATAGGTTTTTGTAATCTGAAAATATAAAAACAACAAGGTAACTAATGATAAAAGTGAGCACAAACGGTATTGCAATGTGTTCAAACAAGGCCTAGGGTTCATACTTTCACTAGTGCAAGTTATCTCAACAATAATAACATAATTGGATCATATAACTATCCCTCAATGCTACCTCTTGAGCACTTGCGTTGGTTTTCCCTTGAAGAGGAAAGGGTGATGCAGCAGAGTAGCGTAAGTATTTCCCTTAGTTTTTGAGAACCAAGGTATCAATCCAGTAGGATGCTACGTGCGAGTCCCTCGCACCTACACAAAACAAATAAATCCTCGCAACCAACGCGATAAGGGGTTGTCAATCCCTACACGGTCACTTATGAGAGTGAGATCTAATAGATATGATAAGATACTATTTTTGGTATTTTTATGATAAAGATGCAAAGTAAAATAAAAGGAAATGAAAATAACAAAGTATTGGAAGATTAATATGATGAAGATAGACCCGGGGACCATAGGTTTCACTAGTGGCTTCTCTCGAGAGCATAAGTATTTTACGATGGGTGAACAAATTACTGTTGAGCAATTGACAGAATTGAGCATAGTTATGAGAATATCTAGGTATGATCATGTATATAGGCATCATGTCCAAGACAAGTAGACCGACTCCTGGCTGCATCTACTACTATTACTCCACACATCGACCACTATCCAGCATGCATTTAGAGTATTAAGTTCATAAGAACAAAGTAACGCCTTAAGCAAGATGCCATGATGTAGAGGGATAAACTCATGCAATATGATGAAAACCCCATCTTGTTATCCTCGATGGCAACAATACAATACATGCCTTGCTGCCCCTACTATCACTGGGAAAGGACACCGCAAGATTGAACCCAAAGCTAAGCACTTCTCCCATTGCAAGAAAGATCAATCTAGTAGGCCAAACCAAACTGATAATTCGAAGAGACTTGCAAAGATAACCAATCATACATAAAAGAATTTAGAGGAGATTCAAATATTGTTCATAGATAAACTTGATCATAAACCTCCAATTCATCGCTCTCAACAAACACACCACAAAAAAGATTACATCGAATAGATCTCCACAAGAGAGGGGGAGAACTTTGTATTGAGATCCAAAAAGAGAGAAGAAGCCATCAAGCTAATAACTATGGGCCCGTAGGTCTGAGGTAAACTACTCACACTTCATCGAAGAGGCTATGGTGTTGATGTAGAAGCCCTCCGTGATCGATGCCCCCTCCGGTGGAGCTCCGGAACAGGCCCCAAGATGGGACCTCATGGATACAGAAATTTATGACGGTGGAATTAGGGTTTTGGCTCCATATTTGATTGTTTGGGGGTACGTAGGTATATATAGGAGGAAGAAGTACGTCGATGGAGCAACAGGGGGACCATGAGGGTGGAGGGCGCGCGGGGGGGGGGGGGGGTAGGCGCGCCCCTACCTCGTGGCCTCCCTGTTAGTTGCTTGACGTAGGGTCCAAGTCTCCTGGGTCTTGTTCGGTGAGAAAATCACGTTCCCGAATGTTTCATTCCGTTTGGACTCCGTTTGATATTCCTTTTCTTTGAAACCCTAAAATAGGCAAAAAAAACAGCAATTCTGGGTTGGGCCTCCGGCTAATAGGTTAGTCCCAAAAATAATATAGAAGTGGATAATAAAGCCCAATAATGTCCATAATAGTAGATAATATAGCATGGAGGAATCAAAAATTATAGATACGTTGGAGACATATCAAGCATCCCCAAGCTTAATTCCTGCTCGTCCTCGAGTAGGTAAATGATAAAAACAGAATTTTTGATGTGGAATGCTTCCTAACATATTTCTCAATGTAATTTTCTTTATTGTGGTATGAATATTCAGATCCGAAAGATTCAAGACAAAAGTTTAATATTGACATAGAAATAATAATACTTCAAGCATACTAACTAAGCAATTATGTCTTCTCAAAATAACATGGCCAAAGAAAGTTATCCCTACAAAATCATATAGTCTGGCTATGCTCTATCTTCACCACACAAAATATTTAAATCATGCACAACCCCGTTGACAAGCCAAGCAATTGTTTCATACTTTTGACATTCTCAAACTTTTTCAATCTTCATGCAATACATGAGCGTGAGCCATGGACATAGCACTATAGGTGGAATAGAATGGTGGTTGTGGAGAAGACAAAAAGGGAGAAGATAGTCTCACATCAACTAGGCGTATCAGCGGGCTATGGAGATGCCCGTTAATAGATATCAATGTGAGTGAGTAGGGAATGCCATGCAACAGATGCACTAGAGCTATAAGTATATGAAAGCTCAAAAAGAAACTAAGTGGGTGTGCATCTAACTCGCTTGCTCACGAAGACCTAGGGAAATTTGAGGAAGCCCATCATTGGAATATACAAGCAAGTTCTATAATGAAAAATTCCCACTAGTATATGAAAGTGACAACATAGGAGACTCTCTATCATGAAGATCATGGTGCTACTTTGAAGCACAAGTGTGGTAAAAGGATAGTAGCATTGTCCCTTCTCTCTTTTTCTCTCATTTTTTTATTTGGGCCTTCTCTTCTCTTTTTTATGGCCTCCTTTTTTTTATTTTTCGTCCGGAGTCTCATCCCGACTTGTGGGGGAATCATAGTCTCCATCATCATTTCCTCACTGGGACAATGCTCTAATAATGATGATCATCATACTTTTATTTTCTTACAACTCAAGAATTACAACTCGATACTTGGAACAAAATATGACTATGTGAATGCCTCCGGTGGTGTACTGGGATGTGCAATGAATCAAGAGTGACATGTATGAAAGAATTATGAACGGTGGCTTTGCCACAAATACGATGTCAACTACATGATCATGCAAAGCAATATGAGAATGATGAAGTGTGTCATAATAACAGAACGGTGAAAAGTTGCATGGCGATATATCTCGGAATGGCTATGGAAATGCCATAATAGGTAAGTATGGTGGCTATTTTGAGGAAGGTATATGGTGGGTGTATGATACTGGCGAAAGGTGCGCGGTATTAGAGAGGCTAGCAATGGTGGAAGGGTGAGAGTGTGTATGATCCATGGACTCAACATTAGTCATAAAGAACTCATATACTTATGGCAAAAATCTACAAGTTATCAAAGCAAAGTATTACGCGCATGCTCCTAGGGGGATAGATTGGTAGGAAAAGACCATCGCTCGTCCCCGACCGCCACTCATAAGGAAGACAATCAATAAATAAATCATGCTCCGACTTCATCACATAACGGTTCACCATACGTGCATGCTACGGGAATCACAAACTTTAACACAAGTATTTCTCGAATTCACAACTACTCAACTAGCACATATTTAATATCACCATATCCATATCTCAAAACAATTATCAAGCACCAAACTTCTCATAGTATTCGACACACTCATAAGAGAATTTTATTATTAATCTTGTATACCTAGCATATTAGGATTATTTAAGCAATTTACCATGCTATTTAAGACTCTCAAAATAATCTAAGTGAAGCATGAGAGATCAATAGTTTCTATAAAACAAATCCACCACCGTTCTCTAAAATATATAAGTGAAGCACTAGAGCAAAAACTATATAGCTCAAAAGATATAAGTGAAGCACATAGAGTATTCTAATAAATTCCGATTCATGTGGGTATCTCTCAAAAGGTGTGTACAGCAAGGATGATTGTGTTAAACTAAAAAACAAATACTCAAATCATACAAGATGCTCCAAGCAAAACACATATCATGTGGTGAATAAAAATATAGCTCCAAGTAAAGTTACCGATAGAAGTAGACGAAAGAGGGGATGCCTTCCGGGGCATCCCCAAGCTTTGGATTTTAGGTGTCCTTAGATTATATTGGGGGTGCCATGTGCATCCCCAATCTTAGGCTCTTTCCACTCCTTGTTCCATAATCCATCAAATCTTTACCCAAAACTTGAAAACTTCACAACACAAAACTTAAAGTAGAAAATCTCGTGAGCTCCGTTAGCGAAAGAAAACAAAAGACCACTTCAAGGTACTGTAATGAACTCATTGTTTATTTATATTGGTGTTAAACCTACTGTATTCCAACTTCTCTATGGTTTATAAACTATTTTACTAGCCATAGATTCATCAAAATAAGCAAACAACACACGAAAAACAGAATCTGTCAAAAACAGAACAGTCTGTATTAATCTGTATCTAGCGCAAGATCTGGAACCCCAAAAATTATAAAATAAATTTCGGGACGTGAGGAATTTATCTATTAATCATATGCAAAAAGAATTAACTAAATATCACTTTCCAAATAAAAATGTCAGCAGTTCTCGTGAGCGCTAAAGTTTCTGTTTTTTTGCAGCAAGATTAACAAGACTTTCCCCAAGTCTTCCCAACGGTTCTACTTGGCACAAATACTAATTAAAGACAAAAAACACAACCAAAACTGAGGCTAGATAAATTATTTATTACTAAACAGGAGCAAAAAGCAAGGAATAACAATAAAATTGGGTTGCCTCCCAACAAGCGCTATCGTTTAACGCCCCTAGCTAGGCATAAAAGCAAGGATAGATCTAGGTATTGCCATCTTTGGTTGGTAATTCTTCAATGACGCATCTACCATCCTTAGGAATTTCTTTCTTTTTATTGATTATCAAACTTTTAGGCACAAGATCAAGAAATTCATTTGTAACAAATGGTTCCTTAATGACGGCAAAAAGATTAGGATGAATACTTATAGATTTGTGATCCGCAGTTTCTTTGCTAGAGGATTCACCTTTATTTTTAGGAACATACATGAGCTTGGCAATTTTAGTTGGACAACTTGGGTTATTCTTTACGGAATAAAAAGTGGTTCCCAAGTTGGTAATGATACCCTCAAGTTTATCAATTCTAGTGGAATCATGATTTATTCTTTCATTAACTATAGGTTCCTTCTCTTTAATATTTTTCAAAGTTACTCCTACTTTAGATCCATATTGGGTAATTTGGTTGTGGATATTTTTATCGAAATTTTCAATCAACTCAATGGTAGCAACTTTATTTTCAATAATTTCAAGTTTTTGCATTAAATGCTCCAAAGTTAACATAGTTCCATTAACCAAAAGAGGTGGTGAGCCAAATAAATCTATCATAGCATTATAAGAATCAAAAGTGTGGCTACCCAAGAATTTCCCTTCGGTAATGGTATCAAGGACATATCTGTACCAAGGAGCAAGGCCTACATAAAAAATTGGGAAGAAGAACGGAAGTAGATTGCTTCCTGGTAGATCTATTTTGAGCATTGCAAATTCTATACCAAGCGTCTTTTAGATTTTCTCCCTCCCTTTGCTTAAAATTTAGAACTTCATTCTCGGGACACAACAGAGAAGATAGAGGACTCGCCATAATGACAAGCAAACGAAAAAGAAAGGGAGGATAGATAGATAGATAGATAGATGGATAGAGAGAGAGGGTGAATAAAATGGCAAGGGTGAAGTGGGGGAGAGGGAAACGAGAGGCAAATGGCAAATAATGTAATGCGGGAGATAAGGGTTTGTGATGGGTACTTGGTATGTTGACTTTTGCGTAGACCTCCCCGGCAACGGCGCCAGAAATCTTTCTTGCTACCTCTTGAGAACTTGCGTTGGTTTTCCCTTGAAGAGGAAAGTGTGATGCAGCAGAGTAGCGTAAGTATTTCCCTCAGTTTTTGAGAACCAAGGTATCAATCCAGTAGGAGGCTACGCGCGAGTCCCTCGCACCTACACAAAACAAATAAATCCTCGCAACCAACGCGATAAGGGGTTGTCATTCCCTACACGGTCACTTACGAGAGTGAGATCTGATGGATATGATAAGATAATATTTTTGGTATTTTTATGATAAAGATGCAAAGTAAAATAAAAGGCAATGAAAATAACAAAGTATTGGAAGATTAATATGATGAAGATAGACCCGGGGACCATAGGTTTCTCTAGTGGCTTCTCTCGAGAGCATAAGTATTTTACGGTGGGTGAACAAATTACTGTTGAGCAATTGACAGAATTGAGCATAGTTATGAGAATATCGAGGTATGATCATGTATATAGGCATCACCTCCAAGACAAGTAGACTGACTCCTGACTGCATCTTCTACTATTACTCCACACATCGACCGCTATCCAGCATGCATCTAGAGTATTAAGTTCATAAGAACAGAGTAACGCCTTAAGCAAGATGACATGATGTAGAGGGATAAACTCATGCAATATGATGAAAACCCCATCTTGTTATCCTCGATGGCAACAATACAATACGTGCCTTGCTGCCCCTACTGTCACTGGGAAAGGACACCGCAAGATTGAACCCAAAGCTAAGCACTTCTCCCATTGCAAGAAAGATCAATCAAGTAGGCCAAACCAAACTAATAATTCGAAGAGACTTGCAAAGATAACCAATCATACATAAAAGAATTCAGAGGAGATTCAAATATTGTTCATAGATAAAATTGATCATAAACCCACAATTCATCGGTCTCAACAAACACACCGCAAAAAGAAGATTACATCGAATAGATCTCCACAAGAGAGGGGGAGAACTTTGTATTGAGATCCAAAAAGAGAGAAGAAGCCATCTAGCTAATAACTATGGACCCGTAGGTCTAAGGTAAACTACTCACACTTCATCGGAGAGGCTATGGTGTTGATGTAGAAGCCCTCCGTGATCGATGCCCCCTCCGGCGGAGCTCCGGAACAGGCCCCAAGATGGGATCTCGTGGATACAGAAAGTTACGGTGGTGGAATTAGGGTTTTGGCTCCGTATCTGATCGTTTGGGGGTACGTAGGTATATATAGGAGGAAGAAGTACGTCGGTAGAGCAACAGGGGGCCCACAAGGGTGGAGGGCGTGCCTAGGGGGTAGGCGCGCCCCCCTACCTCGTGGCCTCCCTGTTGGTTTCTTGACGTAGGGTCCAAGTCTCCTGGGTCTTGTTCGGTGAGAAAATCACGTTCCCGAAGGTTTCATTCCGTTTGGACTCTGTTTGATATTCCTTTTCTTCTAAACCCTAAAATAGGCAAAAAAACAGCAATTCTGGGCTGGGCCTCCGGTTAATAGGTTAGTCCTAAAAATAATATAAAAGTGGATAATAAAGCCCAATAATGTCCAAAACAATAGATAATATAGCATGGAGCAACCAAAAATTATAGATACATTGGAGACGTATCACTCAACATGCAACAAACAGTCACTCCAAAGTCACTAATAGCGGAGAAAAAACGAAGAGATTATTGTAGGGTACGAAACCACCACAAAGTTATCCTTTCTGATCGACCTATTCAAGAGTCTGTAGTAAAATAACATGAAGCTATTCTTTCCGTTCAATCTACCATAGAGTTCGTACTAGAATAACACCTTAAGACACAAATCAACCAAAACCCTAATGTCACCTAGATACTCCAATGTCACCTCAAGTATCCGTGGGTATGATTATACGATATGCATCACACAATCTCAGATTTATCTATTCAACCAACACAAAGAACTTCAAAGAGTGCCCCAAAGTTTCTACCGGAGAGTCAAGACGAAAACATGTGCCAACCCCTATGCATAAGTTCACGAGGTCACGAAACTCGCAAGTTGATCACCAAAATATACATCAAGTGGATCACATGATATCCCATTGTCACCACAGATAAGCACATGCAAGACATACATAAAGTGTTCTCAAATCCTTGAAGACTCAATCCGATAGATAACTTCAAAGGGAAAACTCAATTCATCACAAAAGAGTAGAGGGGGAGAAACATCATAAGATCGAACTATAATAGCAAAGCTCGTGATACATTAAGATCGTGCCAACTCAAGAACACGAGAGAGAGAGAGAGAGAGATCAAACACATAGCTAGTGGTACATACCCTCAGCCCCGAGGGTGAATTACTGCCTCCTCGTCATGGAGAGTGCCGGGATGATGAAGATGGCCACCGGAGAGGGATTGCCCCTCCGGCAGGGTGCCGGAACAGGTCTAGATTGGTTTTTGGTGGCTACGGAGGCTTCTGGCGGCGGAACTCCCGATCTATTATGTTCCCCTATGTTTTTAGGGTATATTGATATATATAGGTGAAAGAAGTCGGTTAGGGGAGCCACGAGGGTGGGGGCGCGCCCAGGGGGCAGGCGCGCCTCCTTGCCTTGTGGCCACCTCGAAGCTTCCCTAACGTCTACTCCAAGTCTCCTGGATTGCTTCCGTTCCAAAAATAACTCTCCCGAATGTTTCATTCCGTTTGACATTCCTTTTCTTCGAAACACTAAAATAGGCAAGAAAACATCAATTTGGGCTGGGCATCCGGTTAATAGGTTAGTCCCAAAAATAATATAAAAGTGTATAATAAAGCCCATAAACATCCAAAACAGATAATATAATAACATGGAACAATCAAAAATTATAGATATGTTGGAGACGTATCATTATCATAAAGTTAGAATATATTACTATATATTATAAATAGCGAGTGTGGAACAATGATGGATCGGTGTGCGGAATTGTCTTAGGCAATTGTTAACAAGACCGATAGTCATCATTGCAATTTCATATGAGGGAAAGGCATAAGCTAACATACTTTCTTTTCTTGGAGCATATGCACTTATGATTGGAACTCTAGCAAGCATCCACAACTACTAAAGATCATTAAGGTAAAACCCAATGATACGTCTCCAACGTATCTATAATTTTTGATTGTTCCATGCTATTATATATTCTGTTTTGGATGTTTAATGGGCTTATTTATACACTTTTATATTATTTTTGGGACTAACCTATTAACCGAAGGCCCGGCCCAAATTGTTGTTTTTTTGCCTATTTCAGTGTTTCACAGAAAAAGAATATCAAACGGAGTCCAAACGGAATGAAACCTTCGGGAGCGTGATTTTTGGAACAAACGTGATCCAAAGGACTTGGAGTGGACGTCAAGCAATCAACGAGGAGGACACAAGGCAGGGGGCGCCTACCCCCTGGGCGCGCCCTCCACCCTTTGT
Source organism: Triticum aestivum (assembly GCF_018294505.1). NCBI lineage: Eukaryota > Viridiplantae > Streptophyta > Magnoliopsida > Poales > Poaceae > Triticum > Triticum aestivum. The sequence continues at coordinate 109,030,054 of NC_057794.1, read as the reverse complement.
GGGCCCCTCGTGGATCCACCGACCTACTTCTTCCTCCTATATATACCTACGTACCCTGAAAACATCGGAGAGCACCACAAAACCCTAATTCCACCGCCGCAACCTTCTGTACCCGTGAGATCCCATCTTGGGGCCTTTTCCGGGGCATTGATCACGAAAGGCTTCTACATCAACATCATAGCCTCTCCGATGATGTGTGAGTAGTTTACCTTAGACCTTCGGGTCCATAGTTATTAGCTAGATGGCTTCTTCTCTCTCTTTGGATCTCAATACAAAGTTCTCCTCGATTCTCCTGGAGATCTATTCGATGTAACTCTTCTTTTGCGGTGTGTTTGTCGAGATCCGATGAATTGTGGGTTTATGATCAAGATTATCTATGAACAATATTTGAATCTTCTCTGAATTCTTTTATGTATGATTGGTTATCTTTGCAAGTCTCTTCGAATTATCAGTTTGGTTTGGCGTACTAGATTGATCTTTCTTGCAATGGGAGAAGTGCTTAGCTTTGGGTTCAATCTTGCGGTGCTCGATCCCAGTGACAGTAGGGGAAACGACACGTATTGTATTGTTGCCATCAAGGATAAAAAGATGGGGTTTATATCATATTGCGTGAGTTTATCTCTCGACATCGTGTCATCTTGCTTAAAGCGTTACTCCGTTGTTATGAACTTAATACTCTAGATGCATGCTGGATAGCGGTCGATGTGTGGAGTAATAGTAGTAGATGCATGCAGGAGTCAGTCTACTTGTCACGGACGTGATGCCTATATACATGATCATACCTAGATATTCTCATAACTATGCTCAATTCTATCAATTGCTCGACAGTAATTTGTTCACCCACTGTAATACTTATGCTATATTGAGAGAAGCCACTAGTGAATCCTGTGGCCCCCGGGTCTATTTTCCATCATACAAGTTTCCAATCTATTTTATTTTGCAATCTTTACTTTTAATTTATATCATAAAAATACCAAAAATATTTATCTTATTATTATTATCTCTATCAGATCTCACTCTTGCAAGTGGTCGTGAAGGGATTGACAACCCCTTTATCGTGTTGGTTGTGAGGTTCTTATTTGTTTGTGTAGGTACGATGTGACTCGCGCATTGTCTCCTACTGGATTGATACCTTAGTTCTCAAAAACTGAGGGAAATACTTATGCTGCTTTGCTGCATCACCCTTTCCTCTTCAAGGGAAAACCAACGCATGCTCAAGAGGTAGCAAGAAGGATTTCTGGCGCCGTTGCGGGGAGATCTACGCCAAGTCAACAGATACCAAGTACCCATCACAAACTCTTATCCCTCACATTACTTTATTTGCCATTTGACTCTCGTTTTCCTCTCCCCCACTTCACCCTTGCCATTCTATTCGCCCTTCTTCTGTTCGTCTTTCCATTTGCTTTGATGTCTTACTTGGCTCGTTTGCTCGTTTGGTTGGAATAGTTGTTTATTTATTGCTAAACAGAGAACCTAAGATCTATGAATCCTCATCCGCTTGCTAATATTTTTAAGAGATCCAATTATGATGAACCAATTGCTAGTGAGTTTTGTGCACTAGATTATCTTTATGAAGTTTTGCTTGAAATTCGTGAATCTGAAAATTGTGATGAAGTACTTTATGGAGTGATTCATGATGGATCTTTGAATAGAAAGCATGATTGCAATGATGATAGTATAAATTCTATTAATGTCAATTGTGCTTATAATATGCAAAACCCTAAGCTTGGGGATGCTAGTTTTGCTATGTCTACTACTTGTTGTAATGATCATGATTGGGGTGATTCTTCTTATGATGTTGAAAATTTATTCAAGCCCCATGATGAATATGAGATTGATAATAATGTTTGTAATAATATTAAAAGTGGGTTTGGAAGAGTGTCAACTTTAGATCCCACATATTTGGAGAATGTTCAATCTTGTGAATTTTTTGATAAAAGTGGGTTTGGAGAGGTCATGACTTTAGTTAATGTTAATCCCACTATTTTGGAAGAGTGTCAACTTTGCATGCATATGGATCGTGTTAAGAATATGTTTTGTGATAGCTATATTGTTGAATTTTATTATGATCCTACATGTAATTATTATGAGAGAGGAAAATATGGTGGTAGAAATTTTCATGTTACTAAATTACCTCTCGTTATGTTGAGATTGCTATTGTTTCTTTCCGCTTCCTTGCATATGCTAGTTTTTGCTTTCCTTGAGAATTTGTTTGCCTATAAGATGCCTATTCATAGGAAGTATGTTAGATTTAGATGTGTTTGTCACGTGTTTTATGATGCTCTCCTTGTGCTTCAATTCTTGTCTTTCATGTGAGCATCGTTGAAATCTTATGCCTAGCTATAAGGCTTTAAAGAAAAGCACTTGTTAGGAGACAACCCAATTTTTTTCCTTGCTGTTATTCAATAAATAATTTATCTATACTATGTTTTGGTTGTGTTTTTTGTGTTTAATTAGTGTTTGTGCCAAGTAGAACCATTGGGAAGACTTGGGGAAAGTCTTTGCGATCTTGCTGTAAAAAACAGAAACTTTAGCGCTCGCGAGAATTGCTGCCATTTTTTATTGGAGAGTGATATTTAGTTAATTGTTTTTTCAGATGATTAGTAGATAAATTACTCACGTCCATAAATTTATTTTAGAATTTTTGTGGTTCCAGAAGTTTGCGTTTGATACAGATTACTACAGACGGTTCTGTTTTTGACAGATTCTGTTTTTCGTGTGTTGTTTGCTTATTTTGATGAATATATGGCTAGTAATGGAGTTTATAAACCATAGAAAAGTTGGAATAAAGTAGGTTTAACACCAATATAAATAAATAATGATTTTATTACAGTACCTTGAAGTGGTGTTTTGTTTTCTTTCGCTAACGGAGCTCACGAGATTTTTTGTTAAGTTTTGTGTTGTGAAGTTTTCAAGTTTTGGGTAAAGATTTGATGGATTATGGAACAAGGAGTGGCAAGAGACTAAGATTGTGCATGCCCAAGGCACCCCATGGTAAAATCCAAGTACACCAAAAATCCTAAGCTTGGGGATGCCCCGGAAGGCATCCCCTCTTTTGTCTTCGCTCATTGGTAACTTTACTTGGAGCTATATTTTTATTCACCACATGATATGTGTTTTGCTTGGAGCGTCTTGTATGATTTGAGTATTTGTTTTTTAGTTTACCACAATCATCCTTGCTGTACACACCTTTTGAGAGGTACCCACATGAATCGGAATTTATTAGAATACTCTATGTGCTTCACTTATATCTTTTGAGCTATATAGTTTTTGCTCTAGTGCTTCACTTATATCTTTTAGAGCACGGTGGTGGTTTTATTTTATAGAAATAATTGACCTCTCATGCTTCACTTATATTATTTTGAGAGTCCTTTAGAACAGCATGGTAATTTTCTTTTAGGAATAATAAAAACTTTCATATAAGTGCATTGAATACTATGAGAAGTTTGATAATTGTTTTGAGATATGGAGATGGTGATATTAGAGTCATGCTAGTTGAGTAGTTGTGAATTTGAGAAATACTTGTGTTGAAGTTTGTGATTCCCATAGCATGCATGTATGATGAACCGTTATGTGATGAAGTTGGAGCATGATTTATTTATTGATTGTCTTCCTTATGAGTGGCGGTCGGGGACGAGCGATGGTCTTTTCCTACCAATCTATCCCCCTAGGAGCATGCGTGTAGTACATTGTTTCGATAACTAATAATTTTTTTCAATAAGTATGTGAGTTCTTTATGACTAATGTTGAGTCCATGGATTATACGCACTCTCACCCTTCCACATTTGCTAGCCTCTCTATTACCGCACACTTTTTGCTAGTATCATACACCCACCATATACCTTCCTCAAAACAGCCACCATACCTACCTATTATGGCATTTCCATAGCCATTCTGAGATATATTTCCATGCAACTTTCCGCCGTTCCGTTTGTTATGACACGCTTCATCATTGTCATATTGCCATGCATGATCATGTAGTTGACATCGTATTTGTGGCAAAGCCACCGTTCATAATTTTTTCATACATGTCACTCTTGATTTAATGCATATCCCGGTACACCGTGAGAGGCATTCACATAGAGTCATATTTTGTTCTAAGTATTGAGTTGTAATTCTTGAGTTGTAAGTAAAAAAGAAGTGTGATGATCATCATTATTAGAGCATTGTCCCAGTGAGGAAAGGACGATGGAGACTACGATTCCCCCACAAGTCGGGATGAGACTCCGAACGAAAAAAAGAGGCCAAAAGAAAAAAAAGAAAGAAGGCCCAAATAAAAAATGAGAGAAAAAGAGAGAAGGAACAATGTTACCATCCTTTTTCCACACTTGTGCTTCAAAGTAGCACCATGATCTTCATGATAGAGAGTCTCCTATGTTGTCACTTTCATAAAATAGTGGGAATTTTACATTATAGAACTTGGCTTGTATATTCCAATGATGGGCTTCCTCAAATTTCCCTAGGTCTTCGTGAGCAAGCAAGTTGGATGCACACCCACTTAGTTTCTTTTGTTGAGCTTTCATACACTTATAGCTCTAGCGCACCCATTGCATGGCAATCCCTACTCACTCACATTGATATCTATTGATGGGCATCTCCATAGCCCGTTGATACGCCTAGTTGATGTGAGACTATCTTCTCCTTTTTGTCTTCTCCACAACCACCATTCTATTCCAGCTATAGTGCTATGTCCATGGCTCACGCTCATGTATTGCGTGAAAGTTGAAAAAGTTTGAGAAAGTCTGCTTGGCTTGTCATCGGGGTTGTGCATGATTTAATATTTTGTGTGATGAAGATAGAGCGTAGCGAGACTATATGATTTTGTAGGGATAACTTTCTTTGGCCATGTTATTTTGAGAAGACATGATTGCCTAGTTAGTATGCTTGAAGTATTATTATTTTTATGTCCATATTAAACTTTTATCTTGAATCTTTCGGATCTGAAATCTCATGCCACAATAAAGAAAATTACATTGAGAAATATGTTAGGAAGCATTCCACATCAAAAATTCTGTTTTTATCATTTACCTACTCGAGGACGAGCAGGAATTAAGCTTGGGGATGCTTGATACGTCTCCAACGTATCTATACTTTTTTATTCTTCCATGCTATTATATATTCTGTTTTGGATGTTTAATGGGCTTATTTATACACTTTTATATTATTTTTGGGACTAACCTATTAACCGGAGGCCCAACCCAAATTGCTGTTTTTTTGCCTATCTCAGTGTTTCGCAGAAAAAGAATATCAAACGGAGTCCAAACAGAATGAAACCTTTGGGAGCGTGATTTTTGGAACAAACGTGATCCAGAGGACTTGGAGTGGACATCAAGCAATCAACGAGGAGGCCACGAGGCAGGGGGCGCGCCCTCCACCATCGTGGGCCCCTCGTGGCTCCACCGACGTACTTCTTCCTCCTATATATACATGCGTACCCTGAAAACATCGGAGAGCACCACAAAAACCTAATTCCACCGCCGCAACCTTCTGTACCCGTGAGATCCCATCTTGGGGCCTTTTCCGGTGCTCCACCGGAGGGGGCATTGATCACGGAGGGCTTCTACATCAACATCATAGCCTCTCCGATGATGTGTGAGTAGTTCTCAGACCTTTGGGTCCATAGTTATTAACTAGATGGCTTCTTCTCTCTCTTTGGATCTCAATACAAAGTTCTCCTCGATTCTCTTGGAGATCTATTCGATGTAACTCTTCTTTTGCGGTGTGTTTGTCGAGATCCAATGAATTGTGGGTTTATGATCAAGATTATCTATGAACAATATTTGAATATTCTTTGAATTCTTTTATGTATGATTGGTTATCTTTGCAAGTCTCTTCGAATTATCAGTTTGGTTTGGCCTACTAGATTGATCTTTCTTGCAATGGGAGACGTGCTTAGCTTTGGGTTCAATCTTGCGGTGCTCGATCCCAGTGATAGTAGGGGAAATGACACGTATTGTATTGTTGCCATCGAGGATAAAAAGATGGGTTTTATATCATATTGCATGAGTTTAACACTCTACATCATGTCATCTTGGTTAAAGCATTACTCCGTTCTTATGAACTTAATACTCTAGATGCATGCTGGATAGCGGTCGATGTGTGGAGTAATAGTAGTAGATGCACGCAGGAGTCAGTCTACTTGTCACGGACGTGATGCCTATATACATGATCATACCTAGATATTCTCATAACTATGCTCAATTCTATCAATTGCTCGATAGTAATTTGTTCACCCACCGTAATACCTATGCTATCTTGAGAGAAGCCTCTAGTGAAACCTTTGGGCCCCGGGTCTATTTTCCATCATACAAGCTTCCAATCTATTTTATTTTGCAATCTTTACTTTCAATTTATATCATAAAAATAACAAAAATATTTATCTTATTATTATTATCTCTATCAGATCTCACTCTTGCAAGTGGCCGTGAAGGGATTGACAACCCCTTTATCGCGTTGGTTGCGAGGTTCTTATTTGTTTGTGTAGGTACGAGGTGACTCGCGTGTGGTCTCCTACTGGAGTGATACCTTGGTTCTCAAAAACTAAGGGAGATACTTACGCTGCTTTGCTGCATCACCCTTTCCTCTTCAAGGGAAAACCAACGCATGCTCAAGAGGTAGCACCCAACCATAGCATTAAATCATCAAGTCCCCTTTATCCCATACACAACAACCCCCTTACTCGGGTTTATGCTTCTGTCACTCAAGCAACCCACTATAAGCGAATCATGAATGTATTGCAACACCCTACAGCGGGAATCCCTCACGCTTGCGCGACACGGAGGGCACAATAGGACAACACCAAAATAAAACATACAACTCGTACCAATCTAGATCATCAATCAACCCATAGACAAAGAAAATCGACTCAAAACATCATAGGATGGTAACACATCATTGGATCATAATATGTGGCATAAAGCACCATGTTCAAGTACGGATTACAGCGGGGTGCGGGACAGTGGACCGCTTAAAAGAGACGAGAATGGTGATGATGATGGTGATGTTGATGAAGACGATCACCGCGGCGATGATTCCCCTCCCGATGGCACTCAGGTTCCACCGAGAGAGAGGAGGAGAGGTTCTCCCCCTTGTGCTTCCTCCTCCATGGCCTCCCCCTGGATGGGGAGAGGTTCTCCCTCTGGTCCTTGGCCTTCATGGTGTTGATGGCCCCTCCGGGATTGTAACATCCCAAATTTTCAATTTGGAATGTTATACATTAGGTCATCATGCATATCATATTTTATTTTGCTTTTGGTTTTGATCCTAGAAAATCCTAAGCAACTCAAGGACCCACGGAGAGAGTTGAGATTTCGTTATTTACATATTTGAGTTTTCTCAAATTATGTAAATAGGATCATTTGATTTTATTTATTTTATCATCAATTATTTCTATTACAAAAATATGAGAGAGGGAATAAAATTACTTTCCCAAAATATAGAAATATTGACGATTTAATAAAAAAATCAAATAAGTTTTATTTCGGAGTTTTTCGGTATTTTATTTGAATTTAGGAAAAATGCGGGTTTTTCAAAATTGCATTTAGGGCCCAAATAAATGTTCACTTTTTCGGGCTTGATTTTAGAAGCCCGGGAAAATTTATTTCGGGATTTTTGGAGTCCGTTTAGTATTTCTTTTTTTTCTCTTTCAAGCGGAATTAAAAAAACGCGGAACCGACTATGGGCCGTACTCGGCCAGGACACCTCTGGCCGAGGCCTTTGTAAGGCGCGCCCGAGGCCCGAGCCGAGCCAGCCCACCACCGCCGCCCTAGCCCCAGCCCCAGCCCCAGCCGCCGCCGCCGCCAGCCGCCTCCGCCGCCAGCCCCCGCCGCCGACTCGCCGGAGTTGCACGCCGCCCAAGGTTCGCCGCTGCCTCGACTTCCATGCCGTTTAAACAAAAAAAAATCTGTTCATCGTTTTTCTTTTTTTCGTCGGATTTTCTGCGGTTATTTTCTGATCGCGATTTCTGATCCGGTTTTCGTTTTAGTATAACTTTTCGCTCGTTTATTGGAATCAGGCGATTCAAGCGCCTAGAGTTTCGTCTCGAAACCCTCTTTCCGAATAATGAACTTAAACAAGTTTTTGATACTGAAAAAAATTTGACTTAGATCCAGATTACTAGAACGAAGTTGTTTTCTTCCGCCGTTTGTTTTCTTTTGTTTCGTTCGATTTGATTCTTTTTGCAAACCAGGGTTCTTAAGTTGAACTTTCTGGTTAGATCTTCTATTTCAGTTTTACCTGTGCATTAGATGAGTACTTATTGTATGCTTGTTTGTTTGTCTGTGATAGAATACCGGAGTGTGCCGCCTGTTACTTTGAATCTCTAGGTTTCGCGGATCATCAGCAAGGCAAGTAACACTTTGATCATACCTTTTTCTACAACCCAGTTTTATTGCATTAGATCAATCTTCACACATTGGATGATTAGGATCTAATTAAATTGTGGGATGGGAAGTAGATGAGGTAGTACCTATTACCTGTTTATTATCAAACCTTTGGGAGTTACTTCTACGTTTGCTTATTATGCCATGCTATGCTAGTAGACGTGGATTGGGTGAGTGATATCCATGACAGATGTGAGATTGTTAATTAATGGTTTATCTAAGGTGGCAACCTAAACACACATCTGGGTGAATTGAGGCACCTGGGGATTCCAGGACTTGCCTGTTTTTCTTTTGGACCGCCACCCAGGCTCAAAGGGATCATGAGATTGTTCATACTAGAAACTTCCGTGTGCAGCCACAAGCCATTATGGGCTCTGGCATAGTTGATTAAGTTGTGCGAACTCTTACAGTGGTAGACTAGCAGATGTAGGGGATGTAGGTGGTACGGTCTACCCGATCGTAAGGTGCTAGCGCTTCTGAAAGACTATGTCTCGGTCACCCGTTTCTCAAACACCATGTAGTGCGAGAAATCCAACGGAGGCGATCGAGTCTTGTGGGGAAAAATGCACAAACCTTTGCAGAGTGTAACAAACTAATCATGGTTAGCCGTGTCCCCGGTTATGGACATCTTGAGTATCTAGTACCTGGATTATCATGTGAATCTCAACATGTTACTCTAAAGTTAATTTTGTTGGGTTTTAATGATGTTACTTAATTGGGATTGAGAATGCTGTCAACCATTCTCAATGTTTAACAACCACCCTGATAGTAATTAATTTTATTCCTTTGAAGTAGGGAAAAATTGGCTTTACGCAAAAACTGTAACCATAGAGCTTTCCACCAGCCAAATATGCATATAGTATAGTTGTTTCATTCCATTACTCTCTATGTGTTACCTTGCCAACATATTCCATGTGCTGACCCGTTTCCGGGCTGCAACGTTAATGTTGCAGACTTTTCAGACGACGAATAAGGAGTTTTTAGGTCGTGGTTCTATACTCAGTGATGCCGTTGGAGTTGATGGACTCACCTATCTTCCAAGCCTTCCGCTGTTATCATTATTAGATGGACTTAAGCCATATTTATTGTAATAAGCTCTCCTTTGAGACACTCGATGTAATAAGTGTGTGATTGCTACTCTGCTATAAATCCTCCGAGTACTGTGTGGTGTCAGCATTACTGATCCAGGGATGACACCGGAGCACAGAGATCAGACTGCTTGAGGTCTGGTCGCTACAGAGATGGTATCAGAGCACACGCTGACTGTAGGACACGACCACTAAGCTAAATACCTAGATCACTACCCACTCTCTTCTCTTCTGACTTCTCATCTTTTCTACTCTTTAGGATGGCGGATGCAAGGAACAAGTTCACACAACCAGATGAAGATACACCCTTTGGACGCCACTTGAAGGAAGCCTACAACGCCACTTTACCTGAACATAGGACTACCAAGCTTCACGGGAACCTACAACGCCACTTTACCTGAAGAAGAGCGCTGGATGATACAAGTTCAAGTTCTAGGAAGGACGTTCATGCCAGTCACTGAGCCCATAGAGTTTTCTTTTGATGCACCAACTTGGAGTCTAGGAAAGAGCATGGCAGCTCACATCGCCATGGGACGCATTGGAGAAGTCTACCGCAAGGATCTCAAGGATACTATCTACCAAATTTGTGGGCGCCGAGATGAACACTGGGAGATGATCAGCACCAGGAAAGATAGATCAATCGCAGCTTTTATCCAGGAGTTAAACCAGCACATTCGACGACAGGAGAATCAGATGTGCGCCGACATGATAGACTTGAAGAAGGCTAAAACTAGAATCAAGGAACTAGAGGAAGAACTCAAGGTTACACATGAAGATTATGAAGAAAGAAATTGAAGAATTGGTGGATAAGAATGCCGACCTAACTATGAAGCTAGCAATATTTATGGGAGGCCCGACACCAGTAGATGAAGACGAAGAACCCAAGGAGATTAGCCCGGAAGGCTACATCATCATCGACGGCACCGACTCGGAAGCAGATAGTAGCGATGATGACTATGTTGATGAAGCAGGAGTAGATATCATGGAGTCTACAACCATAGAATATTTCTAGTAGACCACCTCATCAGTAGTAGTAGTCCACCATGTAAATATAGTAGTCCGAGCACTCTTGCGATAGCTAGATCGATTGTATGCCTTTGTTTGATTGAATGAAGTGAATTGTTTGCTTTTGCCTCATGTGCATATGGGTAGTGTTTTCTCTTTAGACCCCCCTCTATTCTTATATCTCATCTTTTCTAAACCCTTAGATGCCTCCAAGACGTGACCCCGGATTTACCTTTCCGCCGGAGCTCACTCAGTTGATCCAGCAGCAGAACACCCTGATGCAGTTGTTAGTTCAGAATCAGAATCAGGGGAACAACAACAACGACCCACCACCACCACCACCAGTTGACCACTTAGCCCGTTTTCTTAGGCTAAATCCGCCGGTATTTTCCAGTAGCACTGAGCCGATAGTAGCAGATGATTGGCTCCGCAAGATAGCTAGGGAGTTGACCACAGCAGGATGCATAGATGCGGAGAAGGTGAAGTTTGCCGCACATCAGTTAGAAGGACCCACAACATCCTGGTGGGAGAATTTCACAGCCACCTTCCCAGTCGACACTGTCACATGGGACCAGTTTCAGCAGGCTTTTCGTACTGCCCATGTTTCAGCAGGAGCAATGGCCATGAAGAAGCGTGAGTTTCGCAACTTGCGCCAAGGAGGACGGACAGTTGGCCAGTATGTGGAGGAGTTTAGTACGCTAGCACGTTATGCCCCAGATGACGTTGCTACGGATGCAGCTAAGCAGGAGAAATTCCTGGAAGGACTGAATGATGAGTTGAGTATGCAGTTGATGGTAGCCACCTTCAACAACTACCAGGAGTTGGTAGATCATGCTCTTATGATTGAAGGGAAGCAGCAACAAATTGAGAACCGCAAGAGGAAGTATGGACAAGGAAAGTATAATTCAGGAGCTCAGCAGAAGCCACGTTTTACCCCTAGACCGGGAGGACATTTTCAGCATACCCATGGAGTAGGTAGCTCGCACAATCACAATGGTACCAAGAATAGTAACGGGAATGGAGGAAGCAATGGACAGAACCGCAGCACCCCATCAACCCCAGCCAAGAAGGACTTGAGCCACGTCACTTGCTATAAGTGTTCGAAGCCAGGACATTATGCAAATGACTGTCATGAGGGACAAAATGGCAATGGAAGCTCTGGAAAGAAGCCGAACCCTTTCAACAGGAGACAGGTGAACCACGTTAATGTGGAGGAGGTTGAAGCTCAGCCCGATGCAGTAATAGGTAAGTTTTTGGTTAAGACATTTACTGCACTCGTTCTTTTTGATACTGGAGCATCGCATTCATACATATCAAGGGGATTTGTGGAAAAGTATAGCCTGCCCACTAGGGTTCTCAAAACACCTATGCTAGTAAGCTCACCAGGAGCAGAGTACATGGCCAGTCAAGGATGTTTTCAAGTGCCATTAAGTATAGGGAGGCATGTTTTCCCAACAGATTTAATTATATTGGAATCTCAAGGATTGGATGTGATATTAGGCATGGATTGGTTATCAAAGTATGAAGGGAATATTGAGTGTGCTAGTAAGACAATTTTGCTCACAACGCCAGAAGGAAGAAGGATCAAGTATGTATCCCGACATGCGCCAAACAGGACACAAGTAAATTCCTTATCAGGAGTTGTGCAGGAGGAAGTACCAGTGGTAAAGGATTTTCCTGATGTATTTCCCGAAGAGTTGCCAGGCATGCCACCGGATAGAGATATTGAGTTTTTGATTGAACTTTTGCCAGGCACTGGGCCAATATCGAAGCGACCATATAGGATGCCTGCAAAAGATTTGGTGGAAATTAAGAAGCAGATTAAGGAGTTACTGGATAAAGGTTACATTCGCCCAAGTTCTTCCCCTTGGGGATCACCAGTACTTCTAGTAGAGAAGAAGGATGGATCGTTAAGGATGGTTGTTGACTATCGAGGATTGAATGAAGTAACAATCAAGAACAAGTACCCGCTACCAATGATCAATGATCTGTTTGATCGATTGCAAGGAGCTAAAGTTTTTTCCAAGATCGATTTGCGATCAGGATACCACCAGTTGAAGATTCAAGAACAGGATATTCCTAAGACAGCTTTTACCACCAGGTATGGGCTGTATGAGTATACCGTTATGTCATTTGGACTGACTAACGCGCATGCCTATTTTATGAACATGATGAACAAAGTGTTTATGGAGTTTTTGGATAAGTTCGTCATAGTGTTCATTGATGATATCCTAGTTTATTCAAAGAATGAAGAGGAACATAAGGAGCATTTGCGTTTGGTACTTGGAAAGCTCAGAGAACATCAATTATATGCCAAGTTCAGCAAATGTGAGTTTTGGTTGAAGGAAGTAGGATTCCTCGGACACGTTATATCCGGAGAAGGTATAGCAGTAGATCCCGCTAAAGTTGAAACCGTGACCAAGTGGGAAGCACCAACAACAGTTGGAGAGATCCGGGCTTTTCTGGGACTCGCAGGATACTACCGAAGATTTATTGAGAACTTCTCAAAGATTGCGAAGCCTATGACGGAGTTGCTGAAGAAGGATACTAAGTTCAAATGGACTGAGGAGTGTGAGGCTAGTTTCCAGGAGTTGAAGAAACGCTTGGTTACCTCACCCGTGTTGATTTTGCCAGATCAAACCAAGGATTATGAGGTGTATTGCGACACTTCACGTTGAGGACTTGGAGCAGTGCTTATGCAGGAAGGGAGAGTTGTTTCGTATGCTTCACGACAACTGAAGCCTCATGAATTGAATTATGCCACACATGATTTGGAGTTAGCAGCCGTAGTGCATGCATTGAAGACATGGAGACATTTCCTCATTGGAAATCATTGTGAGGTGTACACGGATCACAAGAGTTTGAAGTACATTTTCACGCAGAAGGAGTTGAACCTCAGACAAAGGAGATGGTTGGAGCTCATCAAGGATTATGATATGAGATTGCATTATCATCCCGGGAAGGCTAATGTAGTAACTGATGCATTAAGCCGCAAGAGCCATGTCAATACGTTAATGACGGGAGAAATACCCAAGGAGTTAGCAGAAAATCTTTGTGAGCTATATGTGGAAATAGTTCCGAGAGGCTATGTAGCAGCATTGGAAATTCAGTCAACTTTGATGGATAGAATCAGAGAAGCTCAGAAAACTGACAAGGAGATTGCTTCTATAAAGGAGAAAATGAGCCAAGGAAAAGCTAAAGGATTTCGTGAGGATGAGCACGACACCCTATGGTTTGAAGACCGTGTTTATGTACCCAATGACCCAGAGATCAGAAAGTTGATTCTGCAAGAGGCACATGATTCACCGTATTCGATTCACCCAGGAAATACCAAGATGTATTTGGATTTGAAGGATATTTTCTGGTGGACCGGAATGAAGAAGGATATTGCGGAGTATGTAGCAGTTTGTGACGTATGTCAGAGAGTAAAGGCAGAGCATCAGAAGCCAGCAGGATTGTTGCAACCATTGCCGATACCCGAATGGAAGTGAGATAAGCTAGGCATGGATTTTATCACGGGATTACCAAGGACTCGTTCAGGCTATGACTCGATTTGGGTTGTAGTTGATCGATTGACGAAGGTAGCTCATTTCATCCCAGTAAAGACCACTTACACCAGTGCTAAGTTGGCAAAGATATACATGACCAGGATCGTATGTTTGCATGGAGTTCCGAGGAGCATCGTATCAGATAGAGGAACCCAGTTTACCTCAAAGTTCTGGAAGCAGTTGCATGAGACTTTGGGTACTAGGCTAGAATTTAGTACAGTTTATCATCCGCAGACAGATGGACAGACCGAGAGAGTCAATCAGATTTTGGAGGATATGCTGAGAGCTTGTGCGCTAGATTATGGATCTAGTTGGGACAATAATTTACCGTATGCAGAGTTCTCTTACAATAATAGCTATCAGACCAGTTTGAAGATGGCCCCTTTCGAAGCTTTGTATGGAAGGAGGTGCAGGACACCATTGTCATGGGACGAAGTTGGAGACCGCCAGTTGTTTGGACCAGATCTGATTAAAGAGTCTGAACAGAAGGTGAAGTTGATTTGCGATAGGCTCAAGGTAGCCCAGTCCAGGTAGAAGAGCTACGCAGATTCTAAATGCAAGGAGACAATTTACGAAGTCGGAGACAGAGCTTATCTTCGAGTATCCCCACTTCGAGGAATTAAGCGCTTTGGTGTTAAGGGGAAGTTAGCGCCACAATTTGTAGGACCATATCGAGTTTTGGAGCGTATGGGAGAAGTGGCCTACAAGTTGGAATTGCCAGAAGGATTGACAGGAGTTCATGATGTGTTCCACGTTTCTCAGTTGAAGAAGTGTCACGCGGAGATGGCCGACATACCTTTGAGAGACACAGTGCCATTAGAAGCAATTCAGTTGGATAACAATTTGACCTATGAGGAGAAACCAGTCAAGATTCTTGAGTTTGCTAGCCGAGTCACTCGCAGCAAGGTTATCAAGTTTTGCAAAGTTCAGTGGAGCCACCACACGGAGGATGAAGCCACCTGGGAGCGAGAGGAAGATTTTCTCAAGGACCACCCTCACCTATTTTCTAGCCAACCCGAATATCGAGGGCGAGATTCATCTTAAGGGGGGTAGGTTTGTAACATCCCAAATTTTCAATTTGGAATGTTATACATTAGGTCATCATGCATATCATATTTTATTTTGCTTTTCATTTTGATCCTAGAAAATCCTAAGCAACTCAAGGACCCACGGAGAGAGTTGGGGATTTCGTTATTTACATATTTGAGTTTTCTCAGATTATGTAAACAGGATCATTTGATTTTATTTATTTTATCATCAATTATTTCTATTACAAAAATATGAGAGAGGGAATAAAATGACTTTCCCAAAATATAGAAATATTGAGGATTTAATAAAAAAATCAAATAAGTTTTATTTCGGAGTTTTTCGATATTTTATTTGAATTTAGGAAAAATGCGCGTTTTTCAAAATTGCATTTAGGGCCCAAATAAATGTTCACTTTTTCGGGCTTGATTTTAGAAGCCCGGGAAAATTTATTTCGGGATTTTTGGAGTCCGTTTAGTATTTTTTTCTCTTCCGAGCGGAATTAAAAAAACGTGGAACCGACCATGGGCCGTACTCGGCCAGGACACCGCTGGCCGAGGCCTTTATAAGGCGCGCCCGAGGCCCGAGCCGAGCCAGCCCACCACCGTCGCCCTAGCCCCAGCCGCAGCCCCAGCCGCCGCCGCCAGCCGCCGCCGCCGCCAGCCCCCGCCGCCGACTCGCCGGAGTTGCACGCCGCCCAAGGTTCGCCGCTGCCTCGACTTCCGTGCCGTTTAAACAAAAAAAATCAGTTCGTCGTTTTTCTTTTTTTTGTCGGATTTTCTGCGGTTATTTTCTGATCGCGATTTCTGATCCGATTTTCGTTTTAGTATAACTTTTCGCTCGTTTATCGGAATCAGGCGATTCAAGCGCCTGGAGTTTCGTCTCGAAACCCTCATTCCGAATAATCAACTTAAACAAGTTTTTGCTACTGTAAAAATTTGACTTAGATCCAGATTACTAGGACGAAGTTGTTTTCTTCCGCCGTTTGTTTTCTTTTGTTTCGTTCGATTTGATTCTTTTTGCAAACCAGGGTTCTTAAGTTGAACTTTCTGGTAAGATCTTCTATTTGAGTTTTACCTGTGCATTAGATGAGTACGTATTGTATGCTTGTTTGTTTGTCTGCGATAGAATACCCGGAGTGCGCCGCCTGTTACTTTGAATCTCTAGGTTTCGCGGATCATCAGCAAGGCAAGTAACACTTTGATCATACCTTTTTCTACAACCCAGTTTTATTGCATTAGATCAATCTTCACACATTGCATGATTAGGATCTAATTAAATTGTGGGATGGGAAGTAGATGAGGTAGTACCTATTACCTGTTTATTATCAAACCTTTGGGAGTTACTTCTACGTTTGCTTATTATGCCATGCTATGCTAGTAGACGTGGATTGGGTGAGTGATATCCATGACATATGTGAGATTGTTAATTAATGGTTTATCTAAGGTGGCAACCTAAACACACATCTGGGTGGATTGAGGCACCTGGGGATTCCAGGACTTGCCTGTTTTTCTTTTGGACCGCCAACCAGGCTCAAAGGGATCATGAGATTGTTCATACTAGAAACTTCCGTGTGCAGCCACATGCCATTATGGGCTCTGGCATAGTTGATTAAGTTGTGCGAACTCTTACAGTGGTAGACTAGCAGATGTAGGGGATGTAGGTGGTACTGTCTACCCGATCGTAAGGTGCTAGCGCTTCTGAAAGACTATGTCTCGGTCATCCGTTTCTCAAACACCATGTAGTGCGAGAAATCCAACGAAGGCGATCGAGTCTTGTGGGGAAAAGTGCACAAACCTTTGCAGAGTGTAACAAACTAATCATGGTTAGCCGTGTCCCTGGTTATGGACATCTTGAGTATCTAGTACCTGGATTATCATGTGAATCTCAACATGTTACTCAAAAGTTAATTTTGTTGGGTTTTAATGATGTTACTTAATTGGGATTGAGAATGCTGTCAACCATTCTCAATGTTTAACAACCACCCTGATAGTAATTAATTTTATTCCTTTGAAGTAGGGAAAAATTGGCTTTATGCAAAAACTGTAACCATAGAGCTTTCCACCAGCCAAATATGCATATAGTATAGTTGTTTCATTCCATTACTCTCTATGTGTTACCTTGCCAGCATATTCCAGGTGCTGACCTGTTTCCGAGCTGCAACGTTAATGTTGCAGACTTTTCAGACGACGAATAAGGAGTTTTTAGGTCGTGGTTCTATACTCAGTGATGCCGTTGGAGTTGATGGACTCACCTATCTTCCAAGCCTTCCGCTGTTATCGTTATTAGATGGCCTTAAGCCATATTTATTGTAATAAGCTCTCCTTTGAGACACTCGATGTAATAAGTGTGTGATTGCTACTCTGCTATAAATCCTCCGAGTACTGTGTGGTGTCAGCATTACTGATCCAGGGATGACACCGGAGCACAGAGATCAGACTGTTTGAGGTCTGGTCGCTACAGGGATCCTCCTCCATAGCCTCCGGCGATGATGGCCCCCTTCGGCAGGGTGCCAGAGAGGGCCTAGATTGATTTCTCATTTCTATAGAGGCTTGCGGTGGTGGAACTTCTGATCTAGGTTATTTTCTGGAGGTTTGGGCATTTATCGGAGAGGTTGGCGTCGAGAACAAGTCAGGGGGCCCACGGGAAGTCCACGAGGCATAGGGGCGCGTCCAGGGGGTGGGCGCGCCCCCACCCTCGTGGGGCCCACGGAACTCCCCTCCGATAGATTTTTGTTCTAGTATTTTTATATTTTCCAAAAAAATCTCTGTTGATTTTCATCGCATTCCGAGAACTTTTATTTCTGCACAAAAACAACACCACTGTAGTTCTGCTTAAAACGCGTCAGTCCGGGTTAGTTCTAATCAAATCATACTAAAATCATATAAAACTATTGTAAACATGGCATGAATACTTCATAAATTATTGATACGTTGGAGACGTGTCATAGCTTCTCATGAGTCTTTAAAAGCTCTCGATGATTTCCCAAGGTAGTTTCATGAGCTAACTTAAGAGTGTTTAGTTCTTTAGTTAGACGCTCAATCTCCTTCTTATCATCATCATTCATTTTATCTTTATTAGCATGATTAATAGCAATTTCATCATAGTTTTCATCACTAGAGTTGTCAACAAGTAAATCATCATCACCTAGCAAATCATCTTCATCACTATTGAAATCAACATACTCGGGGTGTGGTACCTTTGGGCCTTTAGCCATGAAGCATCTTTCAATTCCTTAATTTGGTGAGTCAAATATGTCGTAGGAGTTGGTTGACACAAGTGCTAGACTGGCAACACCTTCATCTTGAGTATATTCAGAGTCGGAGTGATAACTTCTCTCGGAGTGATTGTCGGAGTCGAAGCCGGATACCCATTCACCAACATGAGCTTGATGTCTTCATTTTGCGTAGCTCCTTGATGACTTGTCCTGCCTTTCCGAATCCTTGCTTATCCGAGATGTTCTTTGTTCATAACGATCATCTCTACTCCTTCTTTCTCTTGGTGGTGATTCTTCTCTTCTACTTCTCCTTTTGGGTGAATCTTCTCTTCGTTTGTAGGGAGCCGTACACTCATTGGAGTAGTGTCCGGGTCTTCCACAATTGTAGCAATTACGTCCACGACTCGAAGATCTTTTGTCATTGTAGGACCTTGACTTGGAACTTCTTTCCTTGCTTCTACTCTTGTAGAACTTGTTGAAATTCTTCACCATTAGGCTCAATCCGTCATTGAAGGTTTGTTTCTCACTTGATGATGTAGGAGCATCACATGAGGCCTTGTAAGCACCACTTGACTTGTTGTGAAGCTCTTCCTTATCCTTGAGTGACATATCATGAGCAATAATTCTTCCAATGACTTCCGTTGGCTTGAGATCTTTGTAGTTGGGCATCATTTGGATCAATGTGCACACGGTATCATATTTTCCATCCAAGGCTCTTAGGATCTTCTTGATGATGAATCTATCGGTCATCTCCTCACTTCCTAAGTCGGCAATCTCATTTGTGATGAGAGCAAGCCTAGAGTACATTTTAGCGACACCTTCACCATCCTTCATTTTGAACTTGTCAAGTTGACTTTGAAGTACATCAAATTTGGATTCCTTTACGGAGTCAGCACCCTCGTGCATATCAATCAAAGTATCCCAAATTTTCTTTGCATTCTCAAGACGACTAATTTTGTTGAATTCTTCGAGGCACAATCCATTGAAGAGGATATCGCAAGCTTGAGCATTGTATTGCAACATCTTCAACTCTTCCGCACTAGCTTCACGGTTCGGTTCTCTCCCATCAAAGAATTCACCTTGCAAGACAATACACACAATAGCCCAAACGGCGGGGTTATGTCCAATAATATGCATTTTCATCTTATGCTTCTAACTGGTAAAATTATTACCATCAAAGTAAGGACCTCTACGGTGGTAATTTCCCTCGCTAGATGCCATACTCTCCTAGGTGTGAGACCAAGGCTATGATCACCAAAAGCTATGGAAATCAAGGCAAATGGAGACCAAAGCTCTGATACCATTTGTAGGATCGAAAGTATGTCTAGAGGGGGTGATTAGACTACTTGACCAAATAAAAGTCTAGCCTTTTCTCAATTTTAAGTTTTGGCAGATTTTAGCAATTTAGAACAAGTCAAGCAATCAACCTACACATGCAAGTCTAAGAGTATAGCAGCGGAATGTAAAATATTGCATATGAAGGTAAAGGGAGGAGTTTGGAGGGAGCAAACGCAATGTAGACATGGAGATTTTTTGCGTGGTTCCGATAGGTGGTGCTATCGTACATCAACGTTGATGGAGACTTCAACCCATGAAGAGTAACTGTTGCGCGAGTCCACGGAGGGCTCCACCCATGAAGGGTCCATGAAGAAGCAACCTTGTCTATCCCACCATGGCCACCTCCCATGAAGGACTTGCCCCACTAGGGTAGATCTTCATGAAGTAGGCGATCTCCTTGCCCGTACAAACTCCTTGGTTCAACTCCACAATCTTGTCGAAGGCTCCCAAGCGACACCTAACCAATCTAGGAGACACCACTCTCCAAAAGGTAATAGATGGCGTGTTGATGATGAACTCCTTGCTCTTGTGCTTCAAATGATAGTCTCCCCAACACTCAATTCTCTCTCACACAGATTTGGATTTGGTGGAAAAGATGATTGAGTGGAAAGCAACTTGGGAAGGCTAGAGATCAAGATTCATATGGTTGGAATGGAATATCTTGGTCTCAATACATGAGTAGGTGGTTCTCTCTCAGAAAATGTATGTTGGAAGTGTAAGCACGTTCTGATGGCTCTCCTTACTAATGAAGGAAGGGTGGATGGGTATATATAGCCTCCACACAAAATCTAACTGTTACACACAAATCACCAAACTCGGTCAGACTGATTTAGTTCAAAATGTGAACGTTAGGATTTTCGGTGGGACCGACATGTCAACTCGGTAGGACCGATTTCATTAGGGTTAGGGCATAACGTAATCTCAGTGAGACCGATCACATAAACTCGGTAGGACCGATTTCTGTAATAGGCAAACAGAGAGTTGGTCAGCCAAACTTGGTGGGACCGATTCGCTCATTCCAATTCGACCGAAATGTTACGAAAGGGAAACAGAGAGTTTGCATTGCGAACTCGGTGGGACCAATCGCTCATCTCGGTTGGAGCGAAATGTTACGAAGGGAAACAGAGAGTTTGCAATCCCATCTCAGTGAGACCGAGATCCCTATCGGTGAGACCGAAATGACTAGGGTTTTGATAATCCACAAGTATAGGGGATTGCAACAGTTTTCGATAAGTAAGAGTGTCGAACCCAACGAGGGGCTAAAGGCAGAACAAATATTCCCTCAAGTTCTATCGACCACCAATACAACTCTACGCATGCTTGATGTTCGCTTTACCCAGAACAAGTATGAAACTAAAAGTACTTTGTAGGTGTTGTTGGATAGGTTTGCAAGATAATAAAGATTACGTAAATAAAAAGTAAGGGCTGTTTAGGTAAAGACACAACTAAATTAGTTTTAGTAAAGAGCTTTTTTGTTACAAGAAAGTTATTTGTCCCTAGACAATCGATAACTAGACTGGTGATCATTATTGCAATTTTATATGAGGGAGAGGCATAAGCTAACATACTTTCTCTACTTGGATCATATGCACTTATGATTGGAACTCTAGCAAGTATCCGCAACTACTAAAGATCATTAAGATAAAACACAACCATAGCATTAACGCATCAAGTCCCATTTATCCCATACGCAAACAACCTACTTACTCGGGTATGTGCTTCTGCCACTCACGCCACCCACCATAGGCAAATCATGAACATATTGCAAACCCTACAGCGGGAATCCCTCACGCTTGCGCGACACGGAGAGCACCATAGGACAGCCCCAATAATAAAACATGCAACTCAAACCAATCACGATCATCAAATAACCCATAGGACAAAAGGGATCTACTCAAACATCATAGGATAGCCATACATAATTGGGAAATAATATATAGCATTGAGCACCATGTTTAAGTAGAGATTACAGTGGGTAAGAGAGAGGTTACACCACTTCATAGAGGGGGGAAGAGTTGGTGGTGATGGCGGTGAAGTTGTTGGTGAAGATTGCGGTGATGATGATGGCCCCCGGTGGCACTCCGGTGCCACCGGAAGCGAAGGGAGAGAGCCCCCTCCTTATTCTTCTTCCTTGACCTCCTCCCTAGATGGGAGAAGGGTTTCCCCTCTGGTCCATGGCCTCCATGGCGTGGGAGGGGCGAGAGCCCCTCCGAGATTGGATCTGTCTCTCTGTCTCTCTCTGTTTCTGCGTTCTCAGATTCTGCCCTTTCACCGTTTCTTATATTCCCGGAGATCCGTAACTCCATTTGGGCTGAAATTTTAACATGATCTCTATCCGGATATTAGTTTTCTTGCGGCAAAAGAAGGGCATCAACCGCCTTAACGGGTGGCCACGAGGGTCAGGGGCACGCCCAGGGGTGTGGGGCGCGCCCCCTGCCTCGTGCCTCCCTCGGGCATCGTCTCGCGTGGATTTTTCTTCCCATAAATCATATATATTCCAAAAAAAACTCTGTCAGTTTTTATCCTGTTTGGACTCCGTTTGATATGGATATTCTGCGAAACAAAAAAACATGCAACAAACATGAAGTGGCATTGGGCACTGGATCAATATGTTAGTCCCAAAAATAGTATAAAAAGTTGCCAGAAGTACATGAAAGTTGTAGAATATTGGCATGGAACAATCAAAAATTATAGAATACGATAGAGACGTATCAAGTTTCTGGCAGTGGCTATGTCAAGTGAACTCGGTGGCACCGGATAGATCAAATCGGTAGGGCCGAGTTTGACTTTTGGTTTGGGACATATGTGGATATGAGAAAGTGGTTGAGGGCTTTTGGAGCATATCATTAAGCATTTTGAGCAAGCAAGCCATTAAGCAACACCTCACCCCCTTTTAATAGTATTGGCTTTTCCTATGGACTCAATGTGATCTTGGATCACTAATATGAAAATGTAGAGTCTTGATCTTGAGCCAATATGTGTCCTTAGCATTTTGAGGGGTCCACATTCCATAATCCATGCCATGCCAATCATTAAAATTTCTGAAATGATCATCTTGAAATAGCACTAGTTCAATGAGCTATATGTTGTTAGTAATTACCAAAACCACCCAGGGATAGTTGCACTTTTAGTGATGGGGTCGATCTTGCGGTGCTCAGTCTCAGTGACAGAAAGAGACGTGACATGCATGTATCGTTGCTATTAAGGATAAAAAGATGGGGTCTATTCCTACATGAATAGATCTTGTCTACATCATGTCATCGTTCTTATTGCATTACTCCATTTTTTTCATGAACTTAATACACTAGATGCATGTTGGATAGTGGTCGATGTGTGGAGTAATAGTAGTAGATGCAGAATCGTTTCGGTCTACTAATCTTGGACATGATGCCTATATACGTGATCACTGCCTTGGATATTGTCATGATTATTTGAATTTCTATCAATTGCCTAACAATAATTTGTTTACCCACCGTATGTTTTTTTCTTGAGAGAAGCCTCTAGTGAAAACTACGCCCCCGGGTCTATTTCCTATCATATTAAATCTAAAAATACCTTGCTGCACTTCTTCCTTATTTATTTTATTTTGTGTTTTAGTTAGATCTATTTATCGAAACCTATACAACTTAATCTATCTCAATACCGAGGGGGGGTTGACAACCCCTCTTACGCGTTGGGTTGCAAGTATTTGTTGTTTGTGTGCAGGTGTTGTTTACTTAGTGTTGCTTGGCTCTCCTACTGGATTGATAACCTTGGTTTAATAACTGAGGGAAATACTTACCTTTGTTGTGCTGCATCATCCTCTCCTCTTCGGGGAATTACCAACGCAGATACAAGCAATCAGGAAGAATTTCTGGTGTCGTTGCAGGGGACACATCATCAACATCTATCAAGTACCTATGCATAAAATCTCATCTCCTTGCAATTACTTTATTTGCCATTTGCCTCTCGTTTTCATCCCTCTCACTTCTACAAAGTTTTTACAAAAATATTTTTCGCTTGCTTTTTTCTTGTTTGATCTTTTGTCTGCGTGTGATCTTGTTTGCGTAGTCACGACATCTCAAGAAAATACCAAATTGTGTGATTTTTATAATACTAATAATAATGATTTTATTAGTATTCTAATTGCTCCTCCCACCGCTAGTGCGGAGTCTTATGATATTAAGACGGCATTGTTGAATCTTGTTATGAAAGATCAATTTTTCGGTAATCCTAATGAGGATGTCGCGTCCCATCTAAACACTTCCGTAGAATTGTGTGATATGCAATAGGAAAAAGATGTGGACAATGATATTGTGAAACTATAATTATTTCCTTTCTCTTTTGAGTGATCGTGCAAAAATGTGGTTTTCATCTTTGCCAGGAAATAGTATTGATTCTTGGGATAAGTGCAAAGATGCTTTTATCACTAAGTATTTTCCTCCCACGGAAATTATTTCTCTTAGAAATCAAATTATGAATTTTAAGCAACTTGAGCATGAAGACATTGTGCAATCTTGGGAAAGAATGAAATTAATGCTACAAAATTGTCCTACTCATGGTTTAAATCTATGGATGATCATACAAATTTTTTATGCGGGATTGAACTTTGTTTCTAGAAATCTTTTAGATTTTGCCGTGGGTGGTACCTTTATGGAAATTATTTTGGGTGAAGCTAGTAAATTTCTTGATAATATTATGGCTAATTATTCACAATGGCATACTGAAAGAGCTCCTACTAGTAAAAAGTGAATTATGTTGAAGAAATTAGTACTTTGAGTGAAAAAGTTGATGCACTTGTTTGATCTTTTGTCTGTGTGTCATCTTGTTTGCGTAGTCACGACATATCAAGAAAATACCGAATTGTGTGATTTTTATAATACTAATAATAATGATTTTATTAGTATTCTAATTGCTCCTCCCGCCGCTAGAGCGGAGTCTTATGATATTAATGCGACATTGTTGAATCTTGTTATGAAAGATCAATTTTCCAGTAATCCTAATGATGATCTCGCGTCCCATCTAAACACTTCCGTAGAATTGTGCGATATGCAAAAGGAAAAAGATGCGGACAATGAATTGTGTGATATACATCTCACTGTGGGTGTGTAGCGACCCGACCTCAAACGGTCAAGCCTCTATGTATCCGTGCCATCTCTGGATCGGTATGCTGGCACACACAATACATCAATGTATATATCAAAGTGCAATCACATGTATAAATAACGTAAAACTGATATATACCTCGTAAGTCTCAGCGGAAACAAACATAAGGGTGTGGAGTCCATCAACGCCAACGGCAAGTTGAGTGTAGACCGTAACCCTACAACGTAACTCTTACTCGTCGTAGAAAAAATCCCTGCAACATAAGACGTTGCATCCCCGTAGGTCAGTACATTGAATGTACTGGCAAGTCACATCATAAGAATAATGAACCTATTTGTACATGCAATTTGGCTGGTGGAAAGCTCTAAGTTTAGTTTGTGCATAAAGCTAGTTTTTCCCTAGAATAAAAGATATTATTCTACCACTATTGTATAGCATAGAATGAGTTGGTAAACCCAACTCAATCCATTCCCAAAGTTTCATTTAAACCCAACTGTTTAAATTAAGAGTGATGAGATCTCCCAGCATTTCCACTACTAGATGCTCAAGTTGTCCGTAACCGGGGACACGACTAATCGATTCGGTTTTAACACTCTGCAGAGGTTTGCGCACTTTTCCCCACAAGACTCGTTCGCCTCCCTTGAAATTCTCGCACTGCGTGGTGTTTGAGAACAGGATGACCGAGACATAGTCTTTCGAAAGTATTTCCCCTTAACCCACGGATAGGCCGGTACACCTACTCTTTCTACATCTGCTAGCCCATCCCGGAAGGGGTCACACTAACTACTCAACTAAGCTAGAGCCCATATTGGCTTGTGGCTGCACACGTAAGCTTCTAGACATGAGAATACGATTGATCTCTTTGAGCCTGGGCGGCCGACCGCTAGTGGTGCACCACCATGGATTAACCATGCATGCTCCCACTGTACTTCGCCACCATTCAAACAAAATACTGCCCAGGTAGTTCATTTACAAGTCTTGGTCCTGATTACTACTTTGTCACTCATGCCTCACCATGAACACTTCCCAATTCCACGTCTACATTTGCGAGGCGGAAATAAACTTACACGGTGGTGACAAGGTTGCATAGATCAGACCTACCTCAATTGAACTACCGGGTAACAGCATAGCCCTCTGGCAACAATAAATCCTACCATGCAATCCTACCACAAAAGGACTAAGTGCATAATATAAAACATAGGTAATTGGAAGAATGGTCAAATGTGAACTTGCCTGGTAATAGTTGATGAACATAATATCGGTCTCAGAAATTTACTCAATGGAACTATTCGTCACTCTCCGATGAAAATCTATAAAGTCAAACATTGCACTCACATAAGCAATCATTTTAGAGAACCAAGAAGAACATGCAAAGCAAAAAGTCTTGGAAAAACCAAATGAACATTCAACACACTTAACTAGCATGGAAAATCCTAAGTGCAAAACAACATGTGACATAGCGTGAAAAGATGTGATGTATAGTAAAGTGCATACATGGCATAGTAATAAAACTATCATGGACAGATCCTAGGTGTGTGAAAATATGTGACAATGGTCCAAGTGGTAGGGTTTGGCTACGGTGACACGGTGCAAAAAGAATCACATCAATCGGAGCTACGGTTTAGGAGATATGGCTAGTTGAAGTTTGAATTCAAACCTGAATAAATTCAAATTTGAAATTGGCCAAAGTTTTCAAAGTTGGTTCTCTGGATAGAGCGATTCAATACGAACATTTTGCCGCTGGTTTCATTGAATTTGGACTTACGGTTAAAAAGTTGTGGCTATTCTAAGTTTAGGGGCTAATCTGCTAATTCCAGGGACTGGACGGTGAAGAAATTTATCACAAACAAGTCTTGGCCACGTGGCAGATTTCTATAGGCTGCAAGTTGTTCGCTGTGATGCTTATAGAGCGAATAGCCGCTAAATAGGAAAAATAACAACCACGACTAAATAAAACAAAATAAACCAAGATCGGTTTATCTAAATGGATCGGTTTAACCTAAACCGCGGTTAACCGCGTGGTTTTTTTAAGAAAAGAAAATGCACAAGGGGCTGGGAGGTGGCTCACCGAGCAACGGCGGCGGCGTCGATGGCGTTGGGCGGTGGACGGGGCGGCGACTCCAGCGGTCCTCGGCGGCGGGGAAGAGGACGGACGGGACGGGCGTGAGGTGGGCAGTCCGGTGGTGGTGACGGCGCGCGTCGGGGTGGCCGGGACGGGTGGAGCGAAGGGCGGCGGCTCCGTGCTCCGGCGAGGACGCATGTCGTCGGGGCGGCGTCTCTGGTGACCTAGGGATAAGAGGAGGATGTCAACGAGATGTGCTTCGACTCGGGCAACAAAAAGAAGTAGTCGGTGGAGGCCGGGGTGGCTCACGGGCGACGAAATCCTCCGGTGAACTAGCACAGCTCCGGCGAGATCCAAGTGGCTACGGCGAGCGATGCGAGAGGCGTGGTGACGAACGGATTAGCTGAACGGAGGGAGGGGTCGAGGGCTTCCTATAGGCGCGGAGAGAGGGCTCAGGATGCAGCGGATATGTTTATCCGCGAGGGCAATGGCGCCGGTGGTTGCGGGCGGCAGGCGCGTGCTCTATCCCGAGCGGAACAAGCGGAGGTTGGAGACGAAGGGCGGGCCCCATGCGTCAGCGGTAGCAGCGGGTGTTGGGGAACATAGTAATTTCAAAAAAAATTCCTACGCACATGCAAGATCATGGTGATGCATCGCAACGAGAGGGAAGAGTGTGATCTACGTACCCTTGTAGACCGACAGCGGAAGCGTTAGCACACCGCGGTTGATGTAGTCGTACATCTTCACGGCCCGACCGATCAAGCACCAAAACAACGGCACCTCTGAGTTCTAGCACACGTTCAGCTCGATGACGATCCCCGTACTCCGATCCAGCAAAGTGTCGGGGAAGAGTTCCGTCAGCACGACGGCGTGGTGATGATCTTGATGCTCTACCGTCGCAGGGCTTCGCCTAAGCACCGCTACAATATTATCGAGGATTATGGTGGAAGGGGGCACCACACACGGCTAAGAATATGATCACGTGGATCAACTTGTGTCTCTAGGGGTGCCCCCTTCCCCCGTATATAAAGGATCAAAGGGGGGTGCGGCCGGCCAGGAGGAGGGCGCGCCAGGAGGAGTCCTACTCCCACCGGGAGTAGGATTCCCCCCCTTTCCTAGTTGGAATAGGATTCGGGAGTGGGAAAGAGGAGAGAGAGAAGGAAGGGGGGCGCCGCCCCCCTCTCCTTGTCCTATTCGGACTAGGGGGGAGGGGCGTGCGGCCCAGCCCTGGCCACCTCTCCTCTCTTCCACTAAAGCCCACTAAGGCCCATATACCTCCCGGGGGGTTCCGGTAACCTCCCGGTACTCCGGTAAAATCCCGATTTCACCCGGAAC
Source organism: Triticum aestivum (assembly GCF_018294505.1). Classification (NCBI taxonomy): domain Eukaryota; kingdom Viridiplantae; phylum Streptophyta; class Magnoliopsida; order Poales; family Poaceae; genus Triticum; species Triticum aestivum. The sequence goes on along the minus strand of NC_057794.1, from coordinate 109,001,969 downwards.
ACTTCCGATATCCAAATTTAGGCTTCCAATATATCAATCTTTATGTCTCGACCATTTTGGGACTCCTCGTCATGTCCGTGATCACATCCGGGACTCCGAACAAACTTCGGTACATCAAAATGCATAAACTCATAATATAACTGTCATCGAAACCTTAAGCGTGCGGACCCTACGGGTTCGAGAACAATGTAGACATGACCGAGACACGTCTCCGGTCAATAACCAATAGCAGAACCTGGATGCTCATATTGGCTCCCACATATTCTACGAAGATCTTTATCGGTCAGACCGCATAACAACATACGTTGTTCCCTTTGTCATCGGTATGTTACTTGCCCGAGATTCAATCGTCGGTATCTCAATACCTAGTTCAATCTCGTTACCGACAAGTATCTTTACTCGTTTCGTAATACATCATCTCGCAACTAACTCATTAGTTGCAATGCTTTCAAGGCTTATGTGATGTGCATACCGAGAGGGCCCAGAGATACCTCTCCGACAATCGGAGTGACAAATCCTAATCTCGAAATACGCCAACCCAACATTTACCTTTGGAGACACCTGTAGAGCTCCTTTATAATCACCCAGTTACGTTGTGATGTTTGGTAGCACACAAAGTGTTCCTCCGGCAAACGGGAGTTGCATAATCTCATAGTCATAGGAACATGTATAAGTCATGAAGAAAGCAATAGCAACATACTAAACGATCGGGTGCTAAGCTAATGGAATGGGTCATGTCAATCACATCATTCTCCTAATAATGTGATCTCGTTAATCAAATGACATCACATGTCTATGGTTAGGAAACATAACCATCTTTGATTAACGAGCTAGTCAAGTAGAGGCATACTAGTGACGTTTGGTTTGTCTATGTATTCACACAAGTATTATGTTTCCGGATAATACAATTCTAGCATGAATAATAAACATTTATCATGAAATAAGGAAATAAATAATAACTTTATTATTGCCTCTAGGGCATATTTTCTTCAGTCTCCCACTTACACTAGAGTCAATAATCTAGATTACACAGTAATGATTTTAACACCCATGGAGCTTTGGTGCTGATCATGTTTTGCTCGTGGAAGAGGCTTAGTCAACGGGTCTGCTATATTCAGATCCGTATGTATCTTGCAAATCTCTATGTCTCCCACCTGGACTAGATCCCGGATGGAATTGAAGCGTCTCTTGATGTGCTTGGTTCTCTTGTGAAATCTGGATTCCTTTGCCAAGGCAATTGCACCAGTATTGTCACAAAAGATTTTCATTGGACCCGATGCACTAGGTATGACACCTAGATCGGATATGAACTCCTTCATCCAAACTCCTTCGTTTGTTGCTTCCGAAGCAGCTATGTACTCCGCTTCACATGTAGATCCTGCCACAACGCTTTGTTTAGAATTGCACCAACTGACAGCTCCACCGTTTAATGTAAACACGTATCCGGTTTGCAATTTAGAATTGTCCGGATCAGTTTCAAAGCTTGCATCAACGTAACCATTTACGATGAGCTCTTTGTCACCTCCATATATGAGAAACATATCCTTAGTCCTTTTCAGGTATTTCAGGATGTTCTTGACCGCTGTCCAGTGATCCACTCCTGGATTACTTTGGTACCTCCCTGCTAGACTTATAGCAAGACAAACATCAGGTCTGGTACACAGCATTGCATACATGATAGAGCCTATGGCTGAAGCATAGGGAACATCTTTCATTTTCTCTCTATCTTCTGCAGTGGTCGGGGATTGAGTCTTACTCAATTTCACACCTTGTAACACAGGCAAGAATCGTTTCTTTGCTTGATCCATTTTGAACTTCTTCAAAACTTTGTCAAGGTATGTGCTTTGTGAAAGTCCAATTAAGCATCTTGATCTATCTCTATAGATCTTAATGCCCAATATGTAAGCAGCTTCACCGAGGTCTTTCATTGAAAAACTCTTATTCAAGTATCCTTTTATGCTATCCAGAAATTCTATATCATTTCTGATTAGCAATATGTCATCTACATATAATTTCAGAAATGCTACAGAGCTCCCACTCACTTTCTTGTAAATACAGCCTTCTCCAAAAGTCTGTACAAAACCAAATGCTTTGATCACACTATCAAAGCGTTTATTCCAACTCCGAGAGGCTTGCACCAGTCCATAAATGGATCGCTGGAGCTTGCACACTTTGTTAGCTCCCTTTGGATCGACAAAACCTTCTAGTTGCATCATATACAACTCTTCTTCCAGAAATCCATTCAGGAATGCAGTTATGACATCCATCTGCCAAATTTCATAATCATAAAATGCGGCAATTGCTAACATGATTCGGACAGACTTAAGCATCGCTACGGGTGAGAAGGTCTCATCGTAGTCAATCCCTTGAACTTGCCGAAAACCTTTTGCGACAAGTCGAGCTTTGTAGACAGTAATATTACCGTCAGCGTCAGTCTTCTTCTTGAAGATCCATTTATTCTCAATTGCTTGCCGATCATTGGGCAAGTCAACCAAAGTCCATACTTTGTTCTCATACATGGATCCCATCTCAGATTCCATGGCCTCAAGCCATTTTGCGGAATCTGGGCTCACCATCGCTTCTTCATAGTTCGTAGGTTCATCATGATCTAGTAGCATGACTTCCAGAACGGGATTACCGTACCACTCTGGCGCGGATCTTACTCTGGTTGATCCACGAGGTTCAGTAGTATCTTGTTCTGAAGTTTCATGATCATCATCATTAGCTTCCTCACTAACTGGTGTAGGTGTCACAGAAACAGTTTTTTGTGATGTACTACTTTCCAATAAGGGAGCAGGTATAGTTACCTCGTCAAGTTCTACTTTCCTCCCACTCACTTCTTTCGAGAGAAACTCCTTCTCCAGAAAGTTTCCGAATTTAGCAACAAAAGTCTTGCCTTCAGATCTATGATAGAAGGTGTATCCAATAGTCTCCTTTGGATATCCTATGAAGACACATTTCTCCGATTTGGGTTCGAGCTTATCAGGTTGAAGCTTTTTCACATAAGCATCGCAGCCCCATACTTTCAGAAACGACAACTTTGGTTTCTTGCCAAACCACAGTTCATAAGGTGTCGTCTCAATGGATTTTGATGGTGCCCTATTTAACGTGAATGCGGCCGTCTCTAGAGCGTATCCCCAAAACGATAGCGGTAAATCAGTAAGAGACATCATAGATCGCACCATATCTAGTAAAGTACGATTACGACGTTCGGACACACCATTATGCTGTGGTGTTCCGGGTGGCGTGAGTTGCGAAACTATTCCACATTGTTTCAAATGTACACCAAACTCGTAACTCAAATATTCTCCTCCACGATCAGATCGTAGGAATTTTATTTTCTTGTTATGGTGATTTTCAACTTCACTCTGAAATTCTTTGAACTTTTCAAACGTTTCAGACTTATGTTTCATTAAGTAGATATACCCATATCTGCTTAAGTCATTTGTGAAGGTGAGAAAATAACGATATCCGCCACGAGCCTCAACATTCATCGGACCACATACATCTGTATGTATGATATCCAATAAATCTGTTGCTCTCTCCATAGTACCGAAGAACGGTATTTTTGTCATCTTACCCATAAGGCACGGTTCGCAAGTACCAAGTGATTCATAATCAAGTGATTCCAAAAGCCCATCAGTATGGAGTTTCTTCATGCGCTTTATACCGATATGACCCAAACGACAGTGCCACAAATAAGTTGCACTATCATTATCAACTCTGCATCTTTTAGCTTCAACACTATGAATATGTGTGTCACTACTATCGAGATTTAATAAGAATAGACCACTCTTTAAGGGTGCATGACCATAAAAGATATTACTCATATAAATAGAACAACCATTATTCTCTGATTTAAATGAATAACCGTCTCGCATCAAACAAGATCCAGATATAATGTTCATGCTTAACGCTGGCACCAAATAACAATTATTTAGGTCTAATACTAATCCCGAAGGTAGATGTAGAGGTAGCGTGCCGACTGTGATCACATCGACTTTGGAACCATTTCCTACGCGCATCGTCACCTCGTCCTTAGCCAATCTTCACTTAATCCGTAGTCCCTGTTTCGAGTTGCAAATATTAGCAACAGAACCAGTATCAAATACCCAGGTGCTACTGCGAGCATTAGTAAGGTACACATCAATAACATGTATATCACATATACCTTTGTTCACCTTGCCATCCTTCTTATCCGCCAAATACTTGGGGCAGTTCCGCTTCCAGTGACCAGTCTGCTTGCAGTAGAAGCACTCAGTTTCAGGCTTAGGTCCAGGTTTGGGTTTCTTCTCTTGAGTAGCAACTTGCTTGCTATTCTTTTTGAAGTTCCCCTTCTTCTTCCCTTTGCCCTTTTTCTTGAAACTAGTGGTCTTGTTGACCATCAACACTTGATGCTCCTTCTTGATTTCTACCTCCATAGCTTTCAGCATTGCGAAGAGCTCGGGAATAGTCTTATTCATCCCTTGCATATTATAGTTCATCACGAAGCTCTTGTAGCTTGCTAGCAGCGATTGGAGAATTCTGTCAATGACGCAATCATCTGGAAGATTAACTCCCAATTGAATCAAGTGATTATTATACCCAGACATTTTGAGTATATGCTCACTGACAGAACTGTTCTCCTCCATCTTGCAGTTATAGAACTTATTGGAGACTTCATATCTCTCAATCCGGGCATTTGCTTGAAATATTAACTTCAACTCCTGGAACATTTCATATGCTCCATGACGTTCAAAACATCGTTGAAGTCCCAATTCTAAGCCGTAAAGCATGGCACACTGAACTATCGAGTAGTCATCAGCTTTGCTCTGCCAGACATTCATAACATCTGGTGTTGCTCCAGCAGCAGGCCTGGCACCCAGCGGTGCTTCCAGGACGTAATTCTTCTATGCAGCAATGAGGATATTCCTCAAGTTACGGACCCAGTCCGGGTAATTGCTACCATCATCTTTCAACTTTGCTTTCTCAAGGAACGCATTAAAATTCAACGGAACAACAACACGGGCCATCTATCTACAATCAAACATAAACAAGCAAGATACTATCAGGTACTAAGTTCATGATAAATTTAGGTTCAATTAATCATATTACTTAAGAACTCCCACTTAGATAAACATCCCTCTAATCCTCTAAGTGATTACGTGATCCAAATCAACTAAACCATGTCCGATCATCACGTGAGATGGAGTAGTTTCATTGGTGAACATCACTATGTTGATCATATCTGCTATATGATTCACGCTCGACCTTTCGGTCTCCGTGTTCCGAGGCCATATCTGTATATGCTTGGCTCATCAAGTATAACCTGAGTATTCTGTTTGTGCAACTGTTTTGCACCCGTTGTATTTGAACGTAGAGCCTATCATACCCGATCATCATGTGGTGTCTCAGCACGAAGAACTTTCACAACGGTGCATACTCAGGGAGAACACTTCTTGATAATTAGTGAGAGATCATCTTATAATGCTATCGTCAATCAAAGCAAGATAAGATGCATAAAAGATAAACATCACATGCAATCAATATAAGTGATATGATATGGCCATCATCATCTTGTGCTTGTGATCTCCATCTTCGAAGCACCGTCGTGATCACCATCGTCACCAGCGCGACACCTTGATCTCCATCGTAGCATCGTTGTCGTCTCGCCAATCTTATGCTCCCACGACTATCGCTACCGCTTAGTGATAAAGTAAAGCATTACAGCGCAATTGCATTGCATACAATAAAGCGACAACCATATGGCTCCTGCGAGTTGCCGGTAACTAAGTTACAAAATATGATCATCTCATACAATAAAATTTAGCATCATGTCTTGACCATATCACATCACAACATGCCCTGCAAAAACAAGTTAGACGTCCTCTACTTTGTTGTTGCAAGTTTTATGTGGCTGCTACGGGCTTAAGCAAGAACCAATCTTACCTACGCATCAAAACCACAACGATAGTTTGTCAAGTTGGTGTTGTTTTAACCTTCGCAAGGACCAGGCGTAGCCACACTCGGTTCAACTAAAGTTGGAGAAACTGTCACCCGCAAGCCACCTATGTGCAAAGCACGTCGGGAGAACCGGTCTCGCGTAAGCGTACGCGTAATGTCAGTCTGGGCCGCTTCGTCCAACAATACCGCCGAACCAAAGTATGACATGCTGGTAAGCAGTATGACTTATATCGCCCACAACTCACTTGTGTTCTACTCGTGCATATAACATCAACCATAAAACCTAGGCTCTGATACCACTATTGGGGAACGTAGTAATTTCAAAAAAATTCCTACACACACGCAAGATCATGGTGATGCATCGCAACGAGAGGGAAGAGTGTGATCTATGTACCCTTGTAGACCGACAGCGGAAGCGTTAGCACAACGCGGTTGATGTAGTCGTACGTCTTCACCGCCTAATCGATCAAGCACCGAAACTACGGCACCTCCGAGTTCTAGCACACGTTTAGCTCGATGACGATCCCCGGACTCCGATCCAGCAAAGTGTCGGGGAAGAGTTCCGTCAGCATGACGGCGTGGTGACGATCTTGATGCTCTACCGTCGCAGGGCTTCGCCTAAGCACCGCTACAATATTATCGAGGATTATGGTGGAAGGGGGCACCGCACACGGCTAAGAATATGATCACGTGGATCAACTTGTGTCTTTAGGGGTGCCCCCTACCCCCGTATATAAAAGATCAAAGGGGGGGTGCGGCCGGCCAGGAGGAGGGCGCGCCAGGAGGAGTCCTACTCCCACTGGGAGTAGGATCCCCCCCTTTCCTAGTTGGAATAGGATTCGGGAGTGGGAAAGAGGAGAGAGAGAAGGAAGGGGGGGGCGCCGCCCCCCTCTCCTTGTCCTATTCGGACTAGGGGGGGAGGGGCGCGCGGCCCAGCCCTGGCCACCTCTCCTCTCTTCCACTAAAGCCCACTAAGGTCCATATACCTCCCGGGGGGTTCCGGTAACCTCCCGGTACTCCGGTAAAATCCTGATTTCACCCGGAACACTTCCGATATCCAAATTTAGGCTTCCAATATATCAATCTTTATGTCTTGACCATTTCGAGACTCCTCGTCATGTCCGTGATCACATCCGGGACTCTGAACAAACTTCGATACATCAAAATGCATAAACTCATAATATAACTGTCATTGAAACCTTAAGCATGCGGACCCTACGGGTTTGAGAACAATGTAGACATGACCGAGACACGTCTCCGGACAATAACCAATAGCGGAAACTAGATGCTCATATTGGCTCCCACATATTCTATGAAGATCTTTATCGGTCAGACCGCATAACAACATACGTTGTTCCCTTTGTCATCGGTATGTTACTTGCCAGAGATTTGAGCGTCGGTATCTCAATACCTAGTTCAATCTCGTTACCAGCAAGTCTCTTTACTCGTTTCATAATACATCATCTCGCAACTAACTCATTAGTTGCAATGCTTGCAAGGCTTATGTGATGTGCATTACCGAGAGGGCCCAGAGATACCTCTCCGACAATCGGAGTGACAAATCCTAATCTCGAAATACGCCAACCCAACATTTACCTTTGGAGACACCTGTAGAGATCCTTTATAATCACCTAGTTACTTTGTGACGTTTGGTAGCACACAAAGTGTTCCTCCGGCAAACGGGAGTTGCATAATCTCATAGTCATAGGAACATGTATAAGTCATGAAGAAAGCAATAGCAACATACTAAATGATCGGGTGCTAAGCTAATGGAATGGGTCATGTCAATCACATCATTCTCCTAATAATGTGATCTCGTTAATCAAATGACATCACATGTCTATGGTTAGGAAACATAACCATCTTTGATAACCGAGCTAGTCAAGTAGAGGCATACTAGTGACGTTTGGTTTGTCTATGTATTCACACAAGTATTATGTTTTCGGATAATACAATTCTAGCATGAATAATAAACATTTATCATGAAATAAGGAAATAAATAATAACTTTATTATTGCCTCTAGGACATATTTCCTTCAGCGGGTAGCGAGCGCAGGAGGAGCACGCGGCTCATGCGGGCGGCGCTGGCCTCCTGGCGCTGGCCTGGCAGGCCACTGGCTACCCTAGCGCTGTGGCTGGCCCATGGCCTCGCTGGCCTGTGGCTGGGCCGGCTGGCCAGCGTGTGTGTGCGTGTGTCTTTTTTTTATAGAACAAAACTTTAACAGAGCAAAAATAATTAAAAAAATAAAACAAAAAAATTTACATAGGCATATTTTATACCAAAATGCTCAGAAAAATACCAAGAATAAGATGAACTATTTTCCAAGTTCAAATAAATTCCATAAAAATTCCTAAAAGTCAAAGAGCGCTACTATTGCATTTAAAATCAATAAAAAACATTTTTAAAATAGCAAAATGATTTCAAATTTATTTTCTCCTAATTTTCTATTGAAGGGAATCATTTTACCTTATTTCCATTTATTTATTTTTAGGAGAAAAACATTTTGAAAAGAAAGTCAAATAACTCCCAATTGGATTTGAATATGGAATTTCAAACAACTTCAAATGGAAAAAATGAGTTTTAAATAACTTCAAAGTGACCTCCAATTTATTTCTTTGAAACATCCAACTCTCTTTCTTGAAATATGAAGAAGTCATTTTATCTTCCCTCATGAACTCATTGAGTTACTTAAAGTTTCTAAATTTAAAATATTTCAAATGGAAATTCAAATCATTTTTGAACCCCTTTTCATTTCTTTAAATGGAAGAAGTCATATTATCTTCACTCTAGGGTTTTGTAATGAAATGAATTTGAATTCATGGAGATCAAGAAAAATGCAAGATGAAAGTTTTGGGAACGTCCTTTTATTCCCTCTCATGCAACTCCCAAAAGTTTCAATTTCCACTCAATTTCACACAATCAATCACAGGACAATCAAACAAACAATCATAGTTATTTATTTAATATAACATTCCAAAATTTAGAATTTTGGGATGTTACAGGGTGGCACCTTTATGGAAATTATTTTGCGTGAATCTAGTAAATTTCTTGATAATATTATGGCTAATTATTCATAATGGCATACTTAAAGAGCTCCTACTAGTAAAAAGTGAATTATGTTGAAGAAATTAGTACTTTGAGTGAAAAAGTTGATGCACTTATAAATTGGTTGCTAGTAAAAATTCTCCTATTGATATTACTGATGTGCCTTTGTCTACTTTTATTGAGCAAAATAATGATCCCGTAGATGTGAATTTTGTCTCGCGAAACAACTTCAATAATAATACTTATAGATGTAATTTTAATCCTAGGCCTTTTCCTGGAAATTCCTCTAATAATTATGGCAATTCCTATGGTAATTCTTATAATAATAAATAATAAGATATCCTCTTATCTTGAGAGTAATATTAAAGAATTTTCTAATGCTCAAAAAGTTTTCAACACTACGATAGAAGAAATTTTGATAGAATTACTCATGATGTGGAAAATCTCAAGATTAAATTTTTTTTCCACCCAAGGTTGATGCCAATGAATCAATTAAAGATTTATATGTTTCCATGGATAAAAGTAAAAAAAAGAACCACTATGCTTAGAGCTAAAAGAGAATTTTAAAAAAGAGCGTCTAAAAGAGATTTTTTTAAAAGAGCGTTTTCGCCCGATTGCTTTCATAGTAATGATGAAGATCTTAAGATGATTGGTGTTTATTCTATTGATTCCTTGTTTAGTAATATAAAAATTTATGATAAGGGGACTGAAGAAGAGTCAACTTTACCTAGAAGGCGTCCCCATAATTCGGAGGGTGAAATCTTGTGGGAAAAATTGATAAAAGTGGGTTTGGAGAGGTAAAAACTTTAACTAGTGATGTGCCCACTCTTTTGGATTACAAAGACTTTAATAATGATAGTTGTTCTTTGATTGAATGTATTTATTTGTTGCAATCCATGATAAATTCACCCAATGCATATGAAAAAAATAAATCTTTTACTTTGAAGCAATGATGAAAGCTTTAGAAGAAAACTTAGAATTAGATATTTCAATTCCTATAAAATTATATGACGAATGGGAACCCGCTATTAAAGTCAAGATAAAAAATATGAGTGCAATTCTTTATGTGATATGGGTGCTAGTGTTTCCACAACTCTGAAATATCTATGTGATGTGCTAGGTTTTACCAATATAGAAGAATGTTCTCTTAATTTGCACTTGGTGGATTCTACTATTAAAAAGCCACTGGGAAGAATTAATGATGTTCTTATTCTTGCAAATAGGAATTATGTGCCCATAGATTTTATTGTTCTTGATGTTGATTGCAATTCGTCTTGTCCTATAATACTTGGTAGACCATTTTTACGAACTATAGGTGACGTGATTGATCTGAAAGAAGGGGGTATTAAATTTCAGTTTGCATTAATAAAGGGTATGTAACACTTCCCAGGAACTAGAATTAAGCCACCATATGAATCAATCATGAGGGCAACCTATGGGGCAAAACATAAATATGACAACACTTTAATCTATGCATTATGCATGCCTAGCTAGGGGCATAAAACAATAGCGCTTGTTGGGAGGCAACCCAATGAATAAACTAAAATGTTCACTTTTTATTTCTTTTTTGTGTATTCACACAATTATTCCACTGTTATTATTGTGTTTTTATGTTTTAATTAGTGTTTGTGCCAAGTAAAGCCTTTTGGATCATGTTGGATGATAGTTGATTTGATCCTGTTGGAAAACAGAAACTTTTGCGTCCAGTAGCAAAATTGTTAAAATTCTCTAGAGCACGATAAAATCCTGAGTTTTTTACACATGATTGATATACAAATTTCCCACGTTGTCCTAATGTTTCATAATTTTTGGAGTTACAGAAATCATGATTGATTACTACAGATTGTTCTGTTTTTGATAGATTCTGCTTTTATTGCATTGTGTGCTTATTTTGATGAATCTATGGATTGTATCGGGGGGTATAAGCCATGGTAGATTTAGAATACAATAGGTATAATACAATAATAAAATATGAATGGGTTTGCAACAGTACTTAAAGTGGTGATTTGCTTTATTATACTAACGAATCTCACGGAGGTTTAGTTAAGTTTTGTGTGATTGAAGTTTCAAGTTTTGGGTGAGATCACGATGGATGAAGGAATAAGGAGAGACAAGAGCCTAAGCTTGGGGATGCCCATGGCACCCCAAGGCAATATTCCAGGAAGTACCAAGCAACTAAGCTTGGGGATGCCTCGGAAGGCATCCCCTCTTTCTTCTAACGATCATAGGTAATTTTACTTGGAGCTATATTTTTATTCGTAACATATCATGAGTTTTGCTTGGAGCGTCTTGTACTATATGATTCTTTGCTTGTTTTGCTTTTTAGTTTGCCACAATCATCCTTGCTGGACACACCTATTTGAGAGAGCCATAATGATCCTATGATTTGTTAGAATTGCTTTATGTGCTTCACTTATTTTTTTGAGCTATGGGATTGCTCTAGTATTTCACTTATATCTTTTTGAGCGCGGTGGTGGTCTAATTTTTGAAGAAATATGCTCTCATGCTTCACTTAGATTATTTTGAGAGTTAGTAAAATTTTAAAGAAATATCCTCTCATGCTTCACTTATATTATTTTGAAAGTTCAAAAATTTGAAGAAATATTTATGCTCTTGTGCTTCACTTAAATTTGTTTGAGAGCTTGTTAGTAGCCATGGTAATATATGAAATTAGTCCCAATGTGATAGACATTCAATAGGGATATAATAAAACTTTCATGATGATCAGTGGATATTATAAACTTGATTCCTTGTAATAGTTTTGTGATATGGAGATAGTAATATGTGAGCCGTGTTGGTGAGTAATTATGCTTTAGTAAGAATATTGGTGTTAAGGATTGTGATTTCCTATGCAAGCACGAACGTCAATAGTTATGCAACGAAGTTATATCCTACTTATGGTGCATTATTCGGTGCTAGTTATGTTCAATGCTCATTTATGAGAGTTTTCATTTTTTGGTTGGTTGCTTCCCAATCTATTTGCTAGCCTTTCCTTATACTAAGCAGGAATACTGTTTTTGCATCCAAACTCCTCAAATAAAGTTTTGCCAAATGAATCCACCATACCTACCTACATGCGGTATTTCCATGTCGTTCCAAGTAAATTTCTATGTGACAACTCTAATTTTCAAAATGAATTTCCTTTTTGTGTGCCCGTACCTATCATGAAGCGATAGGGGGTGGCCAATATTTAACATGCGAGATGTTTTATTCTCAAGATGAGTGTTTATTCACTTGTCATTGCACGAGGGTGGCAGGTAATAGGGATGCCTAGTCCCGAAATGGAAAAAAAATTTATGTTGTTAATAATAAATTCCTTGAAAATTGTTGGTATGGAAGGCCCCCGTGGATATGACTAGCCATGGATTGTGAAAGAATGGAGGAAAAAGGAATAAACTTTATTTTATGTTTGGGAACCGCCTATGATGTATCTAGCATGAAAAGTACAGGGAATTCTCGGTCGTTTTCGTTGACAGGAAAAGCATACCTCTCAAAACAATTTTATCTCTCAATTTAAGCTTTGAGCTCTCGCAAGTCTGCAAATCTCTGCAAAGGGCCTGTCTATTTACTTTTATGCAAAAAATATTGAGTCTCCATCTTCTCTTATAAAACATCAACTGGGGAGCACTATTATCATACTTGTGCATTGGGCATAGCTAATATATATTCGAGTGTGTTTCATGAATGGATCAATGATTGAGCATAATGGGCTAGGGATAGCTTTCTTTAGCGCTGATATTTTGAAAGATATGGTTGCTTGTTGATATGCTTGAGTATTGATGTCTTCATGTCAATTATTGACTATTGCTTTGAATCATCTAAAAGTCCAAATGTCCATGCTACAAAATAAAAGAATGTATGATGAACATGTTAGGCAGCATTCCACATCAAAAATTATGTTTTAATCATTTACCTACTCGGGGATGAGTAGGAATTAAGGTTGGGGATGCTGATACGTCTCCAACATATCTATAGTTTTTTTATTGTTTCATGTTATTGTATTATCAATCATGGATGTTTTATATTCATTTACTAGCAACTTTATATAATTTTTTGAGACTAACCTATTGACATAGTGCCAGTGTCACTTACTTTTTTTGCTAGTTTTTTACTTTGCAGAATATAAATACCAAACAAAGTCCAAATGCCGCGAAACTTTTTAGAGATTTTTTTCTAGAGAGAAGACACCCAGGGAGCCAAAGGAGCACACAGGAGGAGGCCCGTGGGGCCCACTAGGCACCAGGGCGCGCTAGCGGGCCCAAGCGCACCCTGGTGGGTAGTGGAGCCCACAGGAAGCTTCTCCACTGACCTCCACCTCTATAAATACTCTAAAAATCCCAAAACCCCTAAGGGAGTCAATGAAACACTTTTCCAGCCGCCGCAAGTTCCAGAACCATGAGATCGAATCTAGAGGCCTTTTTCGAGTGCCGGAGGGGGCAAGGATCATGGAGGGGTTCTTCATCATCCTTGTTGCCCCTCCGATCATGCGTGAGTAGTTTACCATAGACCTACGAGTCCATAGCTAGTAGCTAGATGTCTTCTTCTCTCTTTTTGGTCTTCAATACAATGTTCTCCTCGATGTTCTTGGAGATCTATTTGATGTAACTCCTTTCCGCGGTGTGTTTGTTGGGATCCGATGAATTGTGGGTTTATGATCAGTTCTATTCATGAATATTATTAGTCTTTTCTAAACTCTTATATGGATTATTGTTATAGCTCAAGGAAATATGCCCTAGAGGCAATAATAAAGTTGTTATTTATATTTCCTTATATCATGATAAATGTTTATTATTCATGCTAGAATTGTATTAACCGGAAACATAATACATGTGTGAATACATAGACAAATAGAGTGTCGCTAGTATGCCTCTACTTGACTAGCTCGTTAATCAAAGATGGTTATGTTTCCTAACCATAGACATGAGTTGTCATTTGATAAACGGGATCACATCATTAGGAGAAGGATGTGATGGACTTGACCCATTCCGTTAGCTTAGCACTTGATCGTTTTAATTTATTGCTATTGCTTTCTTCATGACTTATACATGTTCCTATGACTATGAGATTATGCAACTCCCGATTATCGGAGGAACACTTCGTGTGCTACCAAACGTCGCAACGTAACTGGGTGAATATAAAGGTGGTCTACAGGTGTCTCCGATGGTACTTGTTGAGTTGGCATAAATCGACATTAGGATTTGTCACTCCGATTGTCGGAGAGGTATCTCTGGGCCCTCTCGGTAATGCACATCACTATAAGCCTTGCAAACAATGCAACTAATGAGTTAGTTGCGGGATGATGCATAACGGAAACGAGTAAAGAGACTTGCCAATAACGAGATTGACCTAGGTATTGAGATACCAATGATCGAATCTCGGGCAAGTAACATACCGATGACAAAGGGAACAACATATGTTGTCATGCGGTTTGACCAATAAAGATCATCGTAGAATATGTAGGAGCCAATATGAACATCCAGGTTCCGCTATTGGTTATTGACTGGAGACGTGTCTCGGTCATGTCTACATAGTTCTCAAACCCGTAGGGTCCGCACGCTCAACGTTCAGTGACGATCGGTATTATGAGTTTATGTGATTTGATGTACCGAAGGTAGTTCGGAGTCTCGGATGAGATCGGGGACATGACGAGGAGTCTCGAAATGGTCGATACATAAAGATCGATATATTGGATGACTATATTCGGACATTGGAAAGGTTCCGAGTGATTCGGGTATTTTTCAGAGTACCGGGGAGTTACATGAATACGGGGAAGAAGTATTGGGCCTCATGGGCCAAGTGGTGGAAGAGAGGAGGCAGGGCGCGTGGCCCCCCTAGCCCAAACCGAATTGGACTAGGGGGCCGGGCCCCCTCTCCTCCTTTCCCCCCTCTCCTTCCTTCTCCCTCTCCTCCTTCCTTTCCTCCTCCTAGTAGGAGTAGGAAAGGGGAGTCCTACTCCTACTAGGAGGAGGGCTCCTCCTCATGGCCCGCCCTGCAAGGGCCGACCGGCCTCCCCCCTTGCTCCTTTACATACGGGGGCAAGGGGGCACCCTAGAACACACAAGTTGATTGTTCCAAGCCGTGTGCGGTGCCCCCCTCCACCATAATCCACCTCGATCATATCATAGCGGTGCTTAGGCGAAGCCCTACATCGGTAGTAACATCATCACCATCATCACGCCGTTGCGCTGACGAAACTCTCCCGTGAAGCTCTTCTAGATCGGAGCTCATGGGACGTCATTGAGCTGAACGTGTGCTGAACTCGGAGGTGTCGTGCGTTCGGTACTTGGATTGAGCGAATCGTGAAGACGTACGACTACATCAACCGTGTTCTCATAACTCTTCCGCTTACGGTCTACGAGGGCACGTAGACGATACTCTCCCCTCTCGTTGCTGTGCATCACCATGATCTTGCGTGTGCGTAGGAATTTTTTTGAAATTACTACGTTCCCCAAAAGTGGCATCCGAGCCAGGTTTATGCGTAGATGTTATATGCACGAGTAGAACACAAACGAGTTGTGGGCGTGGCTATATACATATTGCTTGCCGTCACTAGTTGATTCTTGATTCAGCGGCATTGTTGGATGAAGCAGCCCAGACCGACATTACGCGTACGCTTACGCGAGACTGGTTCTACTGACGTGCTTCGCACACAGGTGGCTAGTGGGTGTCTGTTTCTCCAGCTTTAGTTGAATCGGATTTAGTGAACATGGTTCTTTCTGAAGATCAAAAAGGAATCACTATACCCTGTTGTGGTTTTTGATGCGTAGGTAAGAACAGTTCTTGCTTAGCCCGTAGCAGCCACGTAAAACTTGCAACAACAAAGTAGAGAACGTCTAACTTGTTTTTGCAGGGCATGTTGTGATGTGATATGGTCAAGACATGAGGCTAAATTTTATTGTATGAGATGGTCATGTTTTGTATCATAGTTATCGGCAACTGGCAGGAGCCATATGGTTGTCTCTTTATTGTATGAAATTCAATCGCCATGTAATTGCTTTACTTTATCACTAAACGGCAGCGATAGTCGTGGAGGCAATAGTTGGCGTGACGACAATGATGCTTCGATGGAGATCAAGGCGTCAAGCCGGTGACGATGGTGATCATGACGGTGCTTTGGAGATGGAGATCACAGGCACAAGATGATGATGGCCATATCATATTATTTATATTAATTGGATGTGATGTTTATCCTTTATGCATCTTATTCTGCTTGATTGACGGTAGCATTATAAGATGATCTCTCACTAAATTTCAAGGTACAAGTGTTCTCCCTGAGTATGCACTGTTGCCAAAGTTCGTCGTGCCGAGACACCATGTGATGATCAGGTGTGATAAGCTCTACGTTCACATACAACGGGTGCAAGCCAGTTTTGCACACGCAGAAATACTCGGGTAAAACTTGACGAGTCTAGCATATGCAGATATGGCCTCGGAACACTGAGACCGAAAGGTCGAACGTGAATCATATAATAGATATGATCAACATAATGATGTTCGCCATTGAAAACTACTCCATTTCACATGATGATCGGTCGTGGTTTAGTTGATATGGATCACGTGATCACTTAGATGATTAGAGGGATGTCTATCTAAGTGGGAGTTCTTAAATATGATTAATTGAACTTTAATTTATCATGAACTTAGTACCTGATAGTATTTTGCTTGTCTACGTTGTTGTAGATAGATGGCATGTGCTGTTGTTTTGTTAAATGTTAATGCGTTCCTTGAGAAAGCAAAGTTGAAAGATGATGGTAGCAATTACACGGACTGTGTTCGTAACTTGAGGATTATCCTCATTGCTGCATATAAGAATTACGTCCTGGAAGCACCGCTAGGTGCCAAACCCACTGCAGGAGCAACGCCAGATGTTATGAACGTCTGGCAGAGCAAAGCTAATGAATACTCGATAGTTCAGTGTGCCATGTTTTACGGATTAGAACCGGGACTTCAATGATGTTTTGAACGTCATGGAGCATATGAGATGTTCCAGGAGTTGAAGTTAATATTTCAAGCAAATGCCCGGATTGAGAGATGTGAAGTCTCCAATAAGTTCTATAGCTACAAGATGGAGGAGAATAGTTCTGTTAGTGAACATATACTCAGAATGTCTAGGTACCATAACCACTTGACTCAACTGGGAGTTAATCTTCCTGTTGATAGTGTCATTGACAGAGTTCTTCAATCACTGCCACCAAGCTACAAGAGCTTCATGATGAACTATAATATGCAAGGGATGGATAAGGCGATTCCTGAGCTCTTCGCAATGCTAAAAGCTGCGGAGGTAGAAATCAAGAAGGAGCATCAAGTGTTGATGGTTAACAAGACCACCCGTTTCAAGAAAAAGGGTAAAGGGAAGAAGAAAGGGAACTTCAAGAAGAATGGCAAACAAGTTGCTGCTCAAGAGAAGAAACCCAAGTCTGGACCTAAGCCTGAGACTGAGTGCTTCTACTGCAAAGGGACTGGTCACTGGAAGTGGAACTGCCCCAAGTATTTGGCAGATAAGAAGGATGGCAAGGTGAACAAAGGTATATGTGATATACATGTTATTGATGTGTACCTTACTAAAGCTCGCAGTAGCACCTGGGTATTTGATACCAATTCTGTTGCTAATATTTGCAACTCGAAACAGGGACTACGGATTAAGCGAAGATTATTGGCTAAGGATGAGGTGACGATGCGCGTGGGAAATGGTTCCAAAGTCGATGTGATCACCGTCGGCACGCTACCTCTACATCTACCTTCGGGATTAGTTTTAGACCTGAATAATGTTATTTGGTGCCAGCGTTGAGCATGAATATTATATCTGGATCTTGTTTGATGCGAGACGGTTATTCATTTAAATCATAGAATAATGGTTGTTCTATTTATATGAGTAATATCTTTTATATATGGTCATGCACCTTTGAAGAGTGGTCTATTTTTAATGAATCTTGATAGTAGTGATATACATATTCATAATGTTGAAGCCAAAAGATGCAGAGTTGATAATGATTGTGCAACTTATTTTTGGCACTGCCGTTTAGGTCATATTGGTGTAAAGCGCATGAAGAAACTCCATTCTAATGGACTTTTGGAATCACTTGGTACTTACAAACCATGCCTCATGGGCAAGATGACTAAAACGCCGTTCTCTGAAACTATGGAGCGAGCAACAGATTTTTTGGAAATCATACATACTGATGTATGTGGTCTGATGAATGTTGAGGCTCATAGTGGGTATCGTTATTTTCTCACCTTCATAGATGATTTAAGCAGATATGGGTATATCTACTTGATGAAACATAAATCTGAAACATTTGAAAAGTTCAAAGAATTTCAGAGTGAAGTGGAAAATCATCGTAACAAGAAAATCAAGTTTCTACGATCTGATCGTGGAGGTGAATATTTGAGTTATGAGTTTGGTCTTCATTTGAAATAATGCGGAATAGTTTCCCAACTCACGCCACCCGGAACACCACAGCGTAATGGTGTGTCCGAACGTTGTAATCGTACTTTACTAGATATGGTGCGATCTATGATGTCATTACTGATTTACCGCTATCGATTTGGGGTTACGCTTTAGAGACAGCTGCATTCACGTTAAATAGGGCACCATCTAAATCCGTCCATTGAGACGACGCCTTATGAACTATGGTTTGGCAAGAAACCAAAGTTGTCGTTTCTTAAAGTTTGGGGTTGCGATGCTTTTGTGAAAAAACTTCAACCTGATAAGCTCAAACCCAAATCGGAGAAATGTGTCTTCATAGGATACCCAAAGGAGACTGTTGGGTACACCTTCTATCATAGATCCAAAGGCAAGACATTTGTTGCTAAGAATGGATCCTTTCTAGAGAGGGAGTTTCTCTCGAAAGAAGTGAGTGGGAGGAAAGTAGAACTTGATGAGGTAACTATACCTGCTCCCTTATTGGAAAGTAGTTCATCACATAAACCGGTTCCTGTGACACCTACACCAATTAGTGAGGAAGCCAATGATGATGATCATGAAACTTCAGATCAAGTTACTACCGAACCTCGTAGGTCAACCAGAGTAAGATCCGCACCAGAGTGGTACGGTAATCCTGTTCTGAAGGTCATGTTACTTGACCATGACGAACCTATGAACTATGAGGAAGCGACGATGAGCCCATCTTCTGCAAAATGGCTTGAGGCCATGAAATCTGAGATGGGATCCATGTATGAGAACAAAGTGTGGACTTTGGTTGACTTGCCCGATGATCGGCAAGCCATCGAGAATAAATGGATCTTCAAGAAGAAGACTGACGCTGATGGTAACATTACTATCTACAAAGCTCGACTTGTTGCGAAAGGTTTCGACAAGTTCAAGGAGTAGACTACGATGAGACCTTCTCACCCGTAGCGATGCTTAAGTCCATCCAAATCATGTTAGCAATTGCCGCATTTTATGATTATGAAATTTGGCAAATGGATGTGAAGACTGCATTCCTGAATGGATTTCTGGAAGAAGAATTGTATATGATGCAACCTGAAGGTTTTATCGATCCAAAGGGTGCTAACAAAGTGTGCAAGCTCCAGCGATCCATTTATGGACTGGTGCAAGCCTCTCGGAGTTGGAATAAACATTTTGATAGTGTGATCAAAGCATATGGTTTATACAGACTTTTGGAGAAGCCTGTATTTACAAGAAAGTGAGTGGGAGCTCTGTAGCATTTCTAATATTATGTGGATGACATATTGTTGATTGGAAATGATATAGAATTTCTGGATAGCATAAAAGGATACTTGAATAAGAGTTTTTCAATGAAAGACCTTGGTGAAGCTTGATACGTCTCCGTCGTATCTACTTTTCCAAACACTTTTGCCCTTGTTTTGGACTCTAACTTGCATGATTTGAATGGAACTAACCCGGACTGACGCTGTTTCCAGCAGAATTGCCATGGTGTTATTGTTATTTTTGTGCAGAAATAAAAGTTCTCGGAATGACCTTAAAATCAATGGAGATTATTTTTGGAATATATAAAAAATACTGGAAGAAGAATCCACGTCAGGGGGCCCACACCCTGTCCACGAGGGTGGGGCGTGCCCTACCTCCCTGGGCGCGCCCCCTGCCTCATGGGCCCCCTGACGCTCCATCGACCTCAACTCTAACTCCATATATTCATGTCTGGGGAGAAAAAAATCGGAGAGAAGGATTCATCGCGTTTTACGATACAGAGCCGCCGCTAAGCCCTAAACTCTCTCGGGAGGGCTGATCTGGAGTTCGTTCGGGGCTCCGGAGAGGGGAATCCGTCGCCATCGTCATCATCAACCTTCCTCCATCACCAATTTCATGATGTTCACCGTCGTGCGTGAGTAATTCTATCATGCTTGCTGGACGGTGATGGGTTGGATGAGATTTATCATGTAATCGAGTTAGTTTTGTTAGGGTTTGATCCCTAGTATCCACTATGTTCTGAGATTGATGTTGCTATGACTTTGCTATGCTTAATGCTTGACACTAGGGCCCGAGTGCCATGATTTCAGATCTGAACCTATTATCTTTTCATGAATATATGTGAGTTCTTGATCCTATCTTGCAAGTATATAGTCACCTACTATGTGTTATGATCCGGCAACCCCGAAGTGGCAATAATCGGGACCACTCCCGGTGATGACCGTAGTTTGAGGAGTTCATGTATTCACTATGTGTTAATGCTTTGGTCCGGTACTCTATTAAAAGGAGGCCTTAATATCCCTTAGTTTCCAATAGGACCCCACTTCCACGGGAGGGTAGGACAAAATATGTCACGCAAGTTCTTTTCCATAAGCATGTATGACTATATTCGGAATACATGCCTACATTACATTGATGAATTGGAGCTAGTTCTGTGTCACCCTATGTTATAACTGTTGCATGATCGATCGCATCCGGCATAATTCTCCATCACCGATCCAATGCCTACAAGCTTTTCATATATTGTTCTTCGCTTATTTACTTTTCCGTTGCTATTGTCACAATCACTACAAAACCCAAAAATATTACGTTTGCTATCGTTACCACTACTATCATATTACTTTGCTACTAAATACTTTGCTGCAGATATTAAGTTTCCAGGTGTGGTTGAATTGACAACTCACCTGCTAATACTTGAGAATATTCTTTGGCTCCCCTTGTGTCGAATCAATAAATTTGGGTTGAATACTCTACCCTCGAAAACTGTTGCGATCCCCTATACTTGTGGGTTATCAAGACTATTTTCTGGCGCCGTTGTCGGGGAGCATAGCTCTATTCTTTGAGTCACTTGGGATTTATATCTGCTGGTCACTATGAGGAACTTGAAAGACGAAAGAACTAAGATTTTTCCCTCAACTACGAGGGGAGGTAAGGAACTGCCATCTAGCTCTGCACTTGATTCACCTTCTGTTATGAGTAAACTTGCGACACCTACACATGCTATTGATTCTGATAGGTCGCATGTAATTGATGATGCCACTTCTGCTTTGCATGATACTTATGATGAAACTACTTCTATGCTTGATACTACTGTGCCACTAGGTGAATTTCTTGATGAACAACTTTCTAGGGCTAGAGAGAATGAAATTATTGAAACTGATAATATTGATGAAAATGATGATGAAGATTCTCCCCCTAGATATGAATTGCCTGTTGTTCCTGAGGGTTATGCTATGGATGAAGAAACTGCTAGAGATTTCTTAGCTTGCAATGATAGATCTGATCTTAAGAAATTATTAGCCAAGCTTAAAGAAAAATCCCTAAATGCTAGAATGAAATATGATCCTGCTTATGCTACTTCACCTATCTTTATAACTGATAAGGATTATGATTTCTCTGTTGATCCTGATATAATTACTTTGGTTGAATCTGATCCTTTCTATGGCTATGAATCTGAAACTGTTGTGGCACATCTTACTAAATTAAATGATATAGCTACCCTGTTCACTAGTGATGAGAAAACTCGCTACTATTATATCCTTAAATTATTTCCGTTCTCATTAAAGGGTGATGCTAAGATATGGTTTAATTCTCTTGATCCTGGTTGTGTGCGTAGTCCCTAGGATATGATTTACTACTTCTCTGCTAAATATTTCCCCGCTCATAAGAAACAAGCTGCTTTAAGGGAAATATATAATTTTGTGCAAATTAAAGAAGAGAGTCTCCCATAAGCTTGGGGAGGCTTCTCCAATTACTTAATGCTTTGCCTGATCATCCTCTCAAGAAAAATGAAATACTTGATATCTTTTATAATGGACTAACCGATGCTTCCAGGGACCACCTGGATAGTTGTGCTAGTTGTGTTTTCAGGGAAAGAACTATTGATCAAGCTGAATTGCTATTGAATACTATGTTGACTAATGAAAATAATTGGACACTTCCTGAACCAACTCCTAAGCTAACTCCGAAGAAAAGGGGTATTCTATTTCTCAGTCTTGAAGATATGCAAGAGGCAAACAAATCTATGAAAGAAAAAGGTATAAAGGCTAAAGATGTTAAGAATTTACCTCATGTTGAAGAAATACATGGTCTTAATTCATCACCTATTGAAGAAACACATGGTCTTGATAACCTGACACAGGTAGTAAAGGTAAACTCTCTCTATAGATATGATAAAGATGAAATGCCTCCTGCTAAGTTTGCTAGCCAATGTTTGGATGAATTTGATAACTTTATGGTTAAGCAAGAAGATTTTAATGCTTATTTTGGTAGACAATTGAAACATAATGCTTATATGATTGAACACTTGAGTGATTATATGGCTAGTGTTAAAGGTGAACTTAAACTTATTAGTAAACATGTTTCTATGGTTACCACTCAAGTACAACAAGTGCTTAAAGCTCAGAATGATTTGCTCAATGAATTAAATAATAAGAAAAATGATATTGTTGTTAGAGTTATGACTAGAGGTGGTAAAATGACTCGGGAACCTTTGTATCCTGAGGGCCATCCAAAGAGAATTGAGCAAGATTCTCAGAGAATTAATGTAGATGCACCTAGTCCTTCTAAAAAGAAGAAAAATAAAAATGATAGGACTTTGCATGCTTCTAGTGAACCTGTTATTGACACACCTGAGAATCCCAATGATATTTCTATTTCTGATGTTGAAACACAATCTGGTAATGAACATGAACCTAGTGATAATGTTAATGATGATGTTCATGTTTATGCTCAACCTAGTAATGATAATGATGTAGAGATTGAACCCGTTGTTGATCTTGATAACCCACAATCAAAGAATCAACGCTATGATAAGAGATACTTTGTTGCTAGGAAGCATGGTAAAGAAAGAGAACCATGGGTTCAGAAACCCATGCCTTTTCCTCCTAAACCATCCAAGAAAAAGGATGATGAGGATTTTAAGCGCTTTGCTGAAATGATTAGACCTATCTTTTTGCGTATGTGTTTGACTGATATGCTTAAAATGAATCCTTATGCTAAGTATATGAAGGATATTGTTACAAATAAGATAAAGATACTGGAAGCTGAAATTTCCACCATGCTTGCTAATTATACTTTTAAGGGTGGAATACCAAAGAAACTTGGAGATCCAGGAGTACCAACTATACCATGCTCCACTAAAAGAAACTATGTTAAAACTGCTTTATTGATCTTCAAGACGACATTAGTGTTATGCCTCTATATTTATATCGTAGACTTGATTTGAATAAGTTGATGCCTACTGAAATATCTTTGCAAATGGCTGACAAATCAACTGCTATACCTGTCGGTATTTGTGAGGATGTGCCTGTTGTGGTTGCAAACGTTATTATTTTAACGGACTTTGTTATTCTTGGTATTCCCGAGGACGATAGTATGTCTATTATTCTTGGAAGACCCTTTTTGAATACTACAGGGGATGTTATTGATTGCACCAAAGGCAATGTCACTTTTCATGTTAATGGTAATGAGCATACGATACACTTTCCGAGGAAACAACCTCAAGTCCACAATATTAATTCTATTGGAAAAATTTCAACAATCACTATTGGAGGTTTTGAATTTCCTCTTCCTATTGTCAAGAAGAAATATGATATTCTTATTGTTGGGGATGTGCATATCCCCATTGAGGTAACCAAGTGTTATTCGAAAATTCTCAGGTTTCATGTTATTCGCAATGAGTTTGTTAACAAGACCTGATCAACCTTGTTAGTGGATTCCTTTTGATGAGCATGAGATGGATGAATTTAGAAGGCACAACTTTCTGTACCCTCTTTTTACTTTCTGTTATTTATATTAAATACAGCAAAAATAGTATTTTCCGTCAGTTTTCTGAATTATCCATGCAATAAAAAATACCCCGAAAATAAAAGTTCTCCAAATGCCCTGAAAATTAAATATGATTTTTTTCTAGAATATTTGAGAATATCTGGCACTGAAAACACGAGAGGGGGAGCAGCCACGTGCCCACGAGGGTGGAGGGCGCGCCCACCCCTTGGGCGCGCCCCCTGCCTGGTGGACCCCACGTGGGTCCCCTCCACTTATTACAGCCACCACACACTCCTTCCTCCCAAAAAATCACTAATCAACTCAAGCATGAGTTCTAGCGCATCTTGCTGCCATTTTCGATCTCCTAGCTCAAAGCTCCATTCACAAAACTGCTTTGGGGGATTGTTCCTTGGTATGTGACTCCTCCAATGGTCCAATTAGTTTTTGTTCTAGTGCTTTATTCATTGCAAATTTTTGTTGCCGAGGTGACCCTGTTCTTGAGCTTGCATGTCAAATTTATATGGTCCCAAGTAGTTCTAATGCATGATCTCTAGGCACTTGTAGGAGTAGTTGCTATCAATTTTGTTGAGTTTGGTTCACTTTTATTTTGAAGTTACTAAAAAGTTCAGAAATTTTTTAGAGGAGGATATGTTTAGGAAAATGTACCAAGGTGGTTCTTCAAGGAAGCAAGGACCCAGACCCGCAATGCGCGATGCGGACGATGAACCACCGAGGGACGCTCAAGTGTGGCCTTGTAAATGGCCGTCAGAGGACTTCATGGTTCGAGCAGGAATCAAGGAGGAATTTGAAGCATATGTGCGTAATGCCGACCTTGAGAGCTTCATGGCAGATAAGTGTCGTCAGTACCACTACCTCACTGATTCCTTTGTGAGAAGGTTTGAATTTTCATCACCACGCAATTGTCAAACTGTCTTGTTTGATCTTTATGATAAATCTTATACCATGGACTTGGAAGATTTTAACACTGCTTGTAAACTCCCATAGTGGGGTAATGTTAGTGAACCTCGCAAATCTGAATATAGAGATTTTCTTACTAGTATAACTGTGGGGGAATCTAGAGATGTAACACAAGCCACCATAGGGAGCATTCATTTTCCCGCTATACATTATTTTGCTCTCTTCATAGGAAGGTGCATAAATGGTAAAGATGAAGCATGTCACATGTGTGTACCTGATCTTAGCGTTCTCAGGAGTGCTGTTTTAGGAGATAAACAATACAACTTGGGGTCTATTGTTGCACGTAGGTTGCATAATAATAGTATTCATGGAGATTTCTTTGGTGGAATTTATGCAACTCATATAGCTAACTTTCTTGAGATACCCATACGTGGAGATGATATTGAGTTGCCTCCTTCTTATCTAGATTATGATGCTATGGTTCATCATTAGTTTGTTGAGAGGAACGACCAGTCCCTCCAGTACCGACTAATCTTTGACAGACGACGCACCTATCACGTCTCTCTCCCTACTCCCGCTTTCTTTGACTTTCAGGCAAAGGGGAGATATGTTATAACCAGGGAGGAGGCGAACGAGTATAAGAGGAGGACGGAGACAGCTCGCCTCCAAGCGGCAGCTCATGAGGCAATAGCTGTTGCATCACAGTACGGCCCCAACTACAACTTTGGATATCCGCCAGGCCAGCCGTGGCAATAGACCAACTTAGGCCAAAATCCTAAGCTTGGGGGAGTACGTATTTCTCACCGACATTACATTCATGTTCACACACTCATGCTAGTTGTCGGTGCTCATACTTTTTCATTGTAATATCCATGCTAGTTTATTCCCCTTTTTATGCTTTGTTCGTGTGTCTTTGATAAACCTTAAGAAAAACCAAAAGAAATTAGTTGTAGCTTTTAGTTAGTTTACTTTCTATGCCTGTAGTAGTAGTAACTAAAAAGAAAACCCAAAAAGATTTCTCGTTCTTCTTTTGCTTGTTGGGAGCTTTCCCATGTAAATAGTTTTGTTTCTTTTCTTTGGGGGCCGAGAGGAGAAGACCATAATGAAAATGTTGAGTGGCTCTTATATGCATTATTGTTGATCTAACAAAGATCCCATATTACCTTGTCTTCTCTCTTGAATTGAATGCCTGCAGATTCCAGCTTAGTCCAATGCACGTGCACTATTATTATTATCCACACTATTCGGCCGTGCAAGTGAAAGGCAATAATGATGATTATATGATGAACTTATTGAGATAAGAAAATCTGGTATGAACTCGACCTCTCTTGTTTTTGTAAATATGATTAGTTCATCGTTCCTAATTCAGCCTATTATGAAAGAAACATGTTTGCAATGACAATTAGAGATTATAGTTGTTTATGCCATGCTTAATTAGCTAGGAGCTTATAATGGTTTACCTTGCGTGCCAACATGCTATTAAAATGGTTGTGATGTGGTATGATAGGGTGGTATCCTCTTTTGAACGATTCGAGTGGCTTGACTTGGCACATGTTCACGCATGTAGTTGAAACAAAATCAACATAGCCTCTATGATATTTATGTTCATGGTGCATTATATCCTACTCATGCTTGCATTTGGTGTTGATTAATTTTAATGCATGTTCATGACTGTTGTCGCTCTCTAGCTGGTCGCTTCCCCAGTCTTTTTCTAGCCTTCACTTGTACTAAGAGGGAATACTGCTTATGCATCCAATCCCATAAACCCCAAAGTTATTCCATATGAGTCCACCATACCTACCTATACACGGTATCTACCTGCCATTCCAAGTAAATTTGTATGTGCCAAACTCTAAACCTTCAAATGAACATTCTATTTTGTATGCTCGAATAGCTCATGTATCAACTAGGGTTGTTTGTATCTTCCATGCTAGGCGGGTTATTCTCAAGAGGAGTGGACTCCGCTCCTCACTCACGAGAAAATGGCTGGTCACCGGGATGCCCAGTCCCATGCTTTATGCAAATCAAATCAAAATAACTGCACACAAAACTCCCCCGAGACTCTTGTTAGTTGGAGGCACTCGTTGTTTCGAGCAAGCCATGGATTGATGCTTGTTGGTGGAGGGGGAGTATAAACTTTACCATTCTGTTTGGGAACCGCCTATAATGTGTGTAGCATGGAAGATATTGAGATCTCTCGGTTGTTATGTTGACAATCAAAGTATACTGCTCAAAATATTATTCATATCTATTTCAAAACCGAGCTCTGGCACCTCTACAAGTCCCTGGTTCCCTTTGCGAAGGGCCTATCTATTTATTTTTATGTTGAGTCATCATCATCTTATTAAAAAGCACCAGTTGGAGAGCACCGCTGTCATTTGCATCCATTACTGTTAGTTTACATTGAGTATGACTTGACTGGATCTCTTTTACCATGAATTACAATGTCTAGTCAATCCTTGATCTTTAAAGGTGCTCTGCATTTATGTTTTGTGGTCTCAGAAAGGGCTAGCGAGATACCATCTTGTTATATCATATTATGTTTGTTTTGAGAAAGTGTTGTCATCCGAGATTTATTATTATTGATCGCTAGTTGATTAGGCCATTGATATGAGTAAACATGAGACCTAATGTCATTGTGAATATGGTTAGTTCATAATATTTGCTGAAAACTTGAATGCTGGCTTTACATATTTACAACAACAAGAGCAAACAGAGTTTGTAAAAGTTTTTCTTTATCACTTTCAGTTTATCAACTGAATTGCTTCATTACAAGCAAAAGTTTAAGCTTGAGGGAGTTGATACGTATCCGTCGTATCTACTTTTCCAAACACTTTTGCCCTTGTTTTGGACTCTAACTTGCATGATTTGAATGGAACTAACCCGGACTGATGATGTTTTTAGCAGAATTGCCATGGTGTTATTTTTGTGCAGAAATAAAAGTTCTCGGAATGACCTGAAAATCAACGGAGATTATTTTTGGAATATATAAAAAATACTGGAAGAAGAATCCACGTCAGGGGGCCCATACCCTGTCCACGAGGGTGGGGGCGTGCCCTACCCCCCTGGGCGCGCCCCCTGCCTCATGGGCCCCCTGACGCTCCACCGACCTCAACTCTAACTCCATATATTCATGTTCGGGGAGAGAAAAAATCGGAGAGAAGGATTCATCGCATTTTACGATACAGAGCCGCCGCCAAGCACTAAACTCTCTCGGGAGGGCTGGTCTGGAGTTCGTTCGGGGCTCCGGAGAGGGGAATCCGTCGCCATCGTCATCATCAACCTTCCTCCATCACCAATTTCATGATGCTTACCGCCGTGCGTGAGTAATTCTATCATAGGCTTGCTGGACGGTGATGCGTTGGATGAGATTTATCATGTAATCGGGTTAGTTTTGTTAGGGTTTGATACCTAGTATCCACTATGTTCTGAGATTGATGTTGCTATGACTTTGCTATGCTTAATGCTTGTCACTAGGGCCCGAGTGCCATGATTTCAGATCTGAACCTATTATGTTTTCACGAATATATGTGAGTTCTTGATCCTATCTTGCAAGTCTATAGTCACCTACTATGTGTTATGATCTGGCAACCCCGAAGTGACAATAATTGGGACCACTCCCGATGATGATCGTAGTTTGAGGAGTTCATGTATTCACTATGTGTTAATGCTTTGGTCCGGTACTCTATTAAAAGGAGGCCTTAATATCCCTTAGTTTCCAATAGGACCCCGCTGCCACGGGAGGGTAGGACAAAAGATGTCATGCAGGTTCTTTTCCATAAGCACGTATGACTATATTCGGAATACATGCTTACATTACATTGATGAATTGGAGCCAGTTCTGTGTCACCCTATGTTATAACTGTTGCATGATCGATCACATCCTGCATAATTCTCCATCACCGATCCAATGCCTACGAGATTTTCATATATTGTTCTTTGCTTATTTACTTTTCCATTGCTATTGTCACAATCACTACAAACACAAAAATATTACGTTTGCTATCGTTACCACTACTATCATATTACTTTGCTACAAAATACTTTGCTGCAGATATTAAGTTTCCAGGTGTGGTTGAATTGACAACTCAGCTGCTAATACTTGAGAATATTCTTTGGCTCCCCTTGTGTCGAATCAATAAACTTGGGTTGAATACTCTACCGTCGAAAACTGTTGCGATCCCCTATACTTGTGGGTTATCAAAGCTGCTTATATATTGGGTATCAAGATCTATAGAGATAGATCAAGACGCTTAATTGGACTTTCGCAAAGCACATACCTTGATAAAGTTTTGAAAAAGTTCAAAATGGATCAAGCTAAGAAAGGGTTCTTGCCTTTGTTACAAGGTTTGAGACTCAATGCCCGACCACTTCAGAAGATAGAGAGAAAATAAAAAATGTTCCCTATGCTTCGGCCATAGGCTCTATCATGTATGCAATGCTGTGTACCAGACCTGATGTGTGCCTTACTATTAGTTTAGCAGGGAGGTACCAAAGTAATCCAGGAGTGGATCACTGGACATCGATCAAGAACATCCTGAAATACCCGAAAAGGACTAAGGATATGTTTCTCGTTTATGGAGGTGACAAAGAGCTCGTCGTAAATGGTTACGTCGATGCAAGCTTTGACACTGATCCGGATGATTCTAAATTGCAAACCGGATACGTGTTTACATTGAATGGTGGATGTCGTGGATCTAAGACTGACAGTAGAATGGGGGGTAGGTATGAGGAGGCAAGATCCTAGCTATGGAGTAGTTGTACACACGAGTTTACGAGTTCAGGCCCTTCTCGGAGGAAGTAACATCCCTATGTCTCGGTGCCCTGAGGCGGTCGACTGGATTATATGCGTGTGTGAGTTTACAAAAGATGCAAACCCCTGTCTTGGAGGAGGGGGTGGCTTATATAGAGTGCGCCAGGACCCCGGCTCCTCTCCATTATGCGGGGTTCAATGTACATAAAGAAGGAGCATTACAGGTAACGTCTATATTAAAGTGCTATAAATGATAGTTAAGTCTATGAGTAAACGTCCGACCATTGCTGTGTAGAGTGACTTTAGATCTTCTGTTTGTCGAGTGGTTTCTGTGACGGTCGAGTGACATTGATTCTTCCGAGTGGAATGTCTCTGGTCGAGTGGATGATGGTACCCTTTGAATGCTTCTGGCTTTAGGGTGATGTCCTTGGGGAGGGCGTCTAGGTCAGGCCTATGACCCTACCCTAGGTGCATAGCTTCATCATTAGCCCCCGAATGGTTCGAGGCTTGAGTGGAGAAGGAGTCAAGAATTCCTCCTATTCAATTTCTGTGCTCCGGAAGTGACTTATTGCGACCAAGCGAACAACCATGATGATCTCAACTCCTTTTCAGTCGCCTTTATCCATTCTTGAATCTGCCGAGTGAACTTTACTGCGATGTCTTGAGTACTGATATGGAGAAGATATTCCATCTGATAGATTGCCTTGCTACACGCGGATATCGTGGGATTTGGATTTGGGGAAGCGCGCAGGACGGGGGAGGCCGCAGTAATCGGAAGAGATTAGGTGAGGCCGCCTCGATCACCACGCCACCTTTTTCGCCATGTACCTCGCGCGTGACTATTGCGGGATTTGATTGGGTCGTCGGGACCCATAGGTCAGCCACTCGGAAGCGGCCCCATATAAGTCGTCGGGCCGGGGTTTTCTTTGAACATTGCATCTTCGTTCTTCTCTTTCCCTCTCAGTTTTCTCCGCTGCATCTGCTCCTGCTCCAGCGCTGCCGCCCCGTTCGAGCTCTGCTCGCCGCGATGGGGAAGGAGAAGATGGTGGCATTGGAGCGCGCAAAGAAGGCGACGGCGAAGGTGAAGGGGAAGAAGTCCGGCTGGGGCAGATCTTCCTTGAGGTCCGGCCTGCCGCCGGGCTGGATCCAGGGCGACTGGATTCGCTCGATGATCCGTCAGGACGACATCGACGACCTGGTCGAGGGGGGACTGATCCCCCACGAATCGGCGTGACTCCCGGGGAACGAGACCGAGCCGCGGCCACAGGAGGGTCAGCGCGTTCTCCTCGCTACTCATGTCGACTGCGGGTTTTCCTTGCCTCCCCACCCTTTCTTTCGAGGTTTCTTGAACTTCTTTGGGGCGCAACTCCACCACTTTACCCCGAACACCATCATGTATCTTGCTGCTTTTGTGTCCATGTGTGAGAGCTTCCTGGGCTGTCGGCCACACTGGGGCCTCTTCAAACACATATTCATGTGCCATTCTCAGTCGGTCAAGAAGGACAACCTGAGTGACGAGAGGACGCAAGTGATTCAGATGTGCGGGGGTCTTGTGATTTAGATAAGGAGTAAAAGTACTTTCCCGTCCATGATCCTTCCTGAGTCGGTCCGAGGGTGGCAGTCGACCTGGTTCTACTACAAAGACCAGCCGACTCTGGGTTAGTCGACTAGACTTCCCCCCTTTTTCATGGCCCGAGTGGAGAAGCCCTCTGCTTTGAAAGTGACCCCAGAGGAGAAGGTGCAAGTGAAAGTGCTGGTTGAGCGAGTAGTTCAGCTTGTCCATGATGGGGTAACCGGTATGGATCTGTTGGAGGTCTTCCTCAGGCGACGCATCCAACCACTTCAAGCTCATGACCATCCGATGTGGATGTATTCGGGCACCAACGACACCACTCGGATCCATCTAGAGGAAGTCGACGATGCTACGTTGGAAGGGTGGCTGAAGGGTATTACTGGTGAAGGAAATATGCCCTAGAGGCAATAATAAAGTTATTATTTATTTCCTTATATCATGATACATGTTTATTATTCATGCTAGAATTGTATTAACCGGAAACATAATACATGTGTGAATACATAGACAAACAGAGTGTCACTAGTATGCCTCTACTTGACTAGCTCGTTGATCAAAGATGGTTATGTTTCCTAACCATAGACATGAGTTGTCATTTGATTAACGGGATCACATCATTAGGAGAATGATGTGATTGACTTGACCCATTCTGTTAGCTTAGCACTTGATCGTTTAGTTTGTTGATATTGCTTTCTTCATGACTTATACATGTTCCAATGACTATGAGATTATGCAACTCCCGTTTACCGGAGGAACACTTTATGTGCTACCAAATGTCACAACGTAACTGGGTGATTATAAAGGTGCCCTACAGGTGTCTCCGAAGGTACTTGTTGGGTTGGCATATTTCGAGATTAGGATTTGTCACTCCGATTGTCGGAGAGGTATCTCTGGGCCCACTCGGTAATACACATCACTATAAGCCTTGCAAGCATTGCAACTAATGAGTTAGTTGTGGGATGATGTGTTACAGAACGAGTAAAGAGACTTGCCGGTAACGAGATTGCACTAGGTATTGAGATACCGACGATCGAATCTCGGGCAAGTAACATACCGATGACAAAGGGAACAACGTATGTTGTTATGCGGTTTGACCAATAAAGATCTTCGTAGAATATGTAGGAGCAAATATGAGCATCCAGGTTCCGCTATTGGTTATTGACCGGAGACGTGTCTCGGTCATGTCTACATAGTTCTCGAACACGTAGGGTCTGCATGCTTAACGTTACGATGATAGTTATATTATGAGTTTATTTGTTTTGATGTACCGAAGGAGTTCGGAGTCCCGGATGTGATCACGGACATGACGAGGAGTCTCGAAATGGTCGAGACATGAAGATTGATATATTGGAAGCCTATGTTTGGATATCGGAAGTGTTCCGGGTGAAATAGTGATTTTACCGGAGTACCGGAGGGGTTACCGGAACCCCCCGGAGGTTATTGGGCCTTATGGGCCCAAGTGGAGGAAGAGGAGAGGCGGCCAAGGGGCAGTCGCGCCCCCCCCCCCAAGTCCGAATTGGACAAGGAGGGGGGCGCCCCCCCTTTCCTTCCCCCTCTCTCCTCCTTCCCCCCAAGTCCTAATCCAACTAGGAAAAAGGAGGGGAATCCTACTCCCGGTGGGAGTAGGACTCCTCCGGCGCGCCTCCTCCTATAGCCGGCCGCACCCCCCTTGCTCCTTTATATACGGGGGCAGGGGGCACCCTAGAGACACAACAACTGATCATTGATCTCTTAGCCGTGTGCGGTGCCCCCCTCCACCATAGTCCACCTCGATAATACTGTAGCGGTGCTTAGGCGAAGCCCTGCATCGGTACAACATCAACATCATCACCACGCCGTCGTGCTGACGAAACTCTCCCTCAATACTCGGCTAGATCGGAGTTCGAGGGACGTCATCGAGCTGAACGTGTGCTGAACTCGGAGGTGTCGTACGTTCGGTACTTGATCGGTTGGATCGTGAAGACGTACGACTACATCAACCGCGTTGTGCTAACGCTTCCGCTTTCGGTCTACGAGGGTACGTAGACAACACTCTCCCCTATCGTTGCTATGCATCACCATGATCTTGTGTGTGCGTAGGAATTTTTTTGAAATTACTACGTTACCCAACAACTGGCAACAAAGACAACCCCAGGGGATCCCGGAGGATTCCTCCACTCAACAACTCATATGAAACCGACAAGGTATGACTCCACATGGTCGAGTGTCTTCTTGATTTATCAAGTAGCTATTTGTTGTCATCCGACTGACTCCTATCTTGGTTGTTGTCTTCCAGGCCCTGACTGAGATGTACTCGATGCCCAACGGGGAGCAGGAGCAGGACCAAGAGGGAGAAGCGAGTGGAGGTGAAAGTGGCGAGTGGCACTCCGACGATGAAGAGGACAAGGATAGCGACGACCCGAGTGATGAAGAAGAGGTCGACTCTCCTCCTTGTAGGGAAAGACGATCCAAGCTTTCTCACGATCCAGCAAGCGCCCGCGGCAAAGCGACCGCGCAAACTGGGCAGTCATCGAAGCGCCCTCGGACGTCTTCTCCAGCGCCGACTGAAAAGGCGTCGAAGCAACCGAAAGCTACACCGTCCAAACCACCAAAAGCCTTGCCAAAGATCAAAGTGGCCATATATCCCCATTGCTTCCGGGTATTAGTTGGGCTTGATTTCTTGTTTTAGTATGAATCTAAATTTGAGTCGATTCATTTCGTCAGACATGACCGACTGAATTCTGACATTTGTAGTGCTGCTACCTCTGGGACTTCCACCCGCCAGTATGAAGATGAGGACATGGAAGATGCGGTCACCTCCAACCCGGGTACAATCCTCGTGATCTTATTCTCGATTATATGGTTGATTAAATTCTGGTGAATCATCTGGGGTCGGCTGATTTCTTTGCAGCCCCTCCCAATGTCATTGAGCTTCTGGATGATGACGTGGATGTGCCGCTGAGGCCCAGGAAGAAGAAGGCAATAGCTAGCAAGACATCCCAGTCGGAGCCAGCGGTGGAGCGGGTAGTTCAACGGCTCGAAGATGCGAGTAAGGTTTCTGTAACCTTTGCTGACCCAGTGTTGAGTGCGCATCCTGCATCGTCGACTGCTCCCGAGCTTGTTTCAACCATCCAACTTCATGCTTCGGATCTCCAAGCCGCTGCGTCTGGACCATCCGTCCCCTTCTTTGCCACTCATCATGTTCCAAAAAGCCAGTCGGACGCCGCTGCGGAGGCTATTCGTCAGGCTGGCATAATGATGGAGCGGGTGAAGGCGGTGCACGAAAGCAGTCAAGCTGCTTATGACGCTAGCGCGGCTCTTTGAGCCAATGTCCAGGTAAGTTAACTTCCTACTGAACTTGTTCTTTTAGGATATGATACCCGAATATTTTCCTTCATGCAATCTTTCATTGTCTTGCACTTCGAGATTGTACACCCACTGGGTGCAGCCGAGTGGAATCCGAACTAGTGGGGGCACGCCAAGTGCACCCACTGGGTGTAGTCCCTGAGACCACAGTCAACTGCTGGCAGTCGGTTGGGGTCTGAGCACTTCCCTTTTTTTGTACTCGGTCTGGGCGGACTAGCCAAGTGGAATCCAAACCAGTGGGGGCACGCTAAGTGCACCACTGGGTGTAGTCCCCGAGACCGCAGTGGACTGCTGGTAGTCTCTTAAGGTCTGAGTAGTCTGGAAGTTTTATTCACTCGGAAGTAAATAATCCTTGATCTTGTCGATTGATATGTCTTTTACTCACTGTAGAAATCTTGTTCGCTTATCTCCAGTTTGCCGAAATTGAGGAAAAGCAAAGGCAACTCAACCTTGACCTGGAGTTGGCTTAGCAGAACTTGAAGAAGGCTCAAGATGAAGTCGCTGGTACGGAAGGTAATGGCCTGTCGACTGCTTATCTTGACCATCCTTCAAGTTATCTCTTCATTCTTCTGTTTGATCTAAATGTGTATTTTGCAGAGAAAATGAGGCTGGCCCTGGAGAAGAAGGACTTGGACCTTGCAGCTGCGCAGAAGGAGGCTCAGGAGAAGACTGCCCTTGCTGACCAGAAATTGGCTTCGGTCGGAGCGCTGGAGGAAGAAATCAACAAGCTGACGTCATCTCTCACTGAATCCAATCGAGAGGCAACTCGTCAGAAAAAAAGATAAAGTGGCTCTGAACGACCAGCTGGAAAGCATGACTCGCAGGAGGAACGATTTAGAGGCTTATCTGAAAGCTCTCGCCAAGAAACTCTTTCTTATGCTCGAAGGTATCTCTTTTTTACCAGACTGTTTTACTGTTTGCAAGTTAGACCTGACCAGTCGACTCATTAACTCCTTAACTCTGCAGAATTCTGCCAAAACTTTGAAGAGGAGACTGGACGGATCGAGACGGGCTTGGACCCTATCCTTTCTCCAGTCGGCAACGAGTCTGCCATGAATGTGCTTTGACTGGAATCCCGCGTCGCCAGTGTTACAAGTTATCTTGCCTGTCTGAAGGTTGCAGTTTCACGCATCGACTCATTGCTCTGTCCAAGGGCAACGCTTCAGAATGATCTCGAGTCTCTGATTGCTCGACTCAATGAGGTCCCTGGTCGAGTGCAGGAATGGAAGAAGTCCTCTGCCCGATGCGGTGCTGATGTGGCTCTGTCACTGGTCAGGGTCCACTGCAGAGAAGCTCGAGAAGAGAAGCTGGCGGCGATCAAGGTCGTCAACACAAAAAGGCACGACTTCCAGTCCTTCATGGAGACTTTCATTGTTGTTGCCACTTGGATCGCTGAGGGGATTGATTTGGACGAGTTTGTCGAGCCTGCAAGTCCTCCTCCTGTCGAGTGAACAAACTTGATACTTCAACTTGCTTTAAATTTGCCTCGGAATGCCGAGTGGCTTTTGTAACCGTTAAACTCCTTTGGGCCTGACGCCCGAGTACTTTTATCTTGGTCCTGAAACTCTTGAGACTTTATCTGATCTTGGTTTATCTTCTGCATGTGCTTGCGTTTGCCTTCGAGTGGAACTTATTCTTCACTCGGAATATTCTTTGAGATGCAACTCTGAGGGAGATATCCCAGTCGACCTACGCCTCGTCGTCCTTGCGGATAGGGATGGAGCACACATTGTACTTGTGGCGCAGCTCTGAAGAGAGGTTTGCAGTCGACCTGCACCTCGTCGTCCTTGCGGATAGGGATGGAGCGCACATTGTACTTGTGGCGCAGCTCTGAGGAGAGGTTTGCAGTCGACCTACACCTCGTCGTCCTTGCGGATAGGGATGGAGCGCACATTGTAGTTGTGGGCAGCTCCGTGGAGAGGATTGCAGTCGACCTGCACCTCGTCATCCTTGCGGATAGGGATGGAGCAGACATTGTACTTGTAGCGCAGTTCCGTGGAGAGGATCCCAGTCGACCTGCACCTCGTCAACCTTGCGGATAGGGATGGATTTTTAACTTAGGCGAGTACTAGACTGCAGCTAAGCCCACGGGTGTGAGGTTTGCTCATCACTCGGTAGGATTTTTGAAACTTAGGCGAGTGCTGGGCTGCAGCTAAGCCTCCGAGTGTGAGGTTTGCTCATCACTCGGTAGGATTTTTGAAACTTAGGCGAGCACTCGGCTGCAACTAAGCCCCCGAGTGTGAGGTTTGCTCATCACTCGGTAGGATTTTTGAAACTTAGGCGAGCACTGGGCTACAGCTAAGCCCCCGAGTGGGAGGTTCACTCATCACTCGGTAGGATTTTTGAAACTTAGGCGAGCACTGGGCTGCAGCTAAGCCCTCGAGTGTGAGGTTTGCTCATCACTCGGTAGGATTTTTTTTCAACTTAGGCGAGTACTAGACTGCAGCTAAGCCCCCGAGTGAGAGACTTGCTCATCACTTGGTAGGATTTTTTCAACTTAGGTGAGCACTGGACTACAGCTAAGCCCCTGAGTGAGAGGCTTGCTCACCACTCGGTAGGATGTTTTCAACTTAGGCGAGTACTGGACTGCAGCTAAGCCCCCGAGTGAGAGGCTTGCTCACCACTCGGTAGGATTTTTTCAACTTAGGCGAGTACTGGACTGCAGCTAAGCCCCCGAGTGAGAGGCTTGCTCACCACTCGGTAGGATTTTTTTCAACTTAGGCGAGTACTGGACTGCAGCTAAGCCCCCGAGTGAGAGGCTTGCTCACCACTTGGTAGGATTTTTTCAACTTAGGCGAGTACTGGACTGCAGCTAAGCCCCCGAGTGAGAGACTTGCTCATCACTTGGTAGGATTTTTTCAACTTAGGCGAGTACTGGACTGCAGCTAAGCCCCCGAGTGAGAGACTTGCTCATCACTCGGTAGGATTTTTTCAACTTAGGCGAAACAGATTCGCAGCTAAGCTACCGAGTGAGAGGCTTGCTCATCACTCGGTAGGATTTTTTAAACTTAGGTGAAATGGATTCGCAGCTAAGCCACCCACTGGGGGATTTCAAGAACAAACGTAAGCAATCGACAATCATTTTAGAAGACTGTAAAAAACTCTTGTCTTTGATAAACAAACTACAAAGGTGCTTTTTATTACATCCCAATTGTCTGAATGCTTAAGTATAAAAGGGGCGGAGCAGCTCTGCATTCCAAGCTCGCGGCTCGTCTTTCTTGTGCTCGACGTTGTAGAGGTGGTACGCTCCATTGTGGAGCACTCTGGTGACAATGAAGGGGCCTTCCTAGGCAAGAGCAAGCTTGTGAGGTTTCTGCTGATCCACTCAAAGAACCAAGTCTCCCTCTTGAAATGCTCGACCCCTCACGTTTCTGGCATGGAATCAACACAGGTCTTGCTGATAGATGGTTGATCGGATCAAGGCCATCTCTCTTTCTTCTTCCAGGAGATCGACTGCATCTTGTTGTGCCTGTTCTGCTTCTTCTTCTGAGAAAAGCTCGACTCGGGGCGCATTGTGGAGCAAGTCACTCGGAAGTACAGCTTCGGCTCCATAAACCAAGAAAAAGGGGGTCCTGCCAGTCAACCGATTGGGATTTGTCCTCAATCCCCACAATACTGATGGAAGTTCATCGACCCAAGCTCCTGCTGCGTGTTTGAGGTCACACATCTGTCGGGGTTTCGGTCCTCTGAGAATCAATCCATTTGCTCTTTCAGCTTGCCCATTTGACTGGGGGTGGGCGACTGAGGCATAGTCGACTCGAGTACCTTGGGAAGCACAGAAAGTTCTGAACTCATCGGAATCGAAGTTTGACCCGTTGTCAGTGATGATGTTGTGCGGAACACCATATCTGAATGTTAACTCTCTGATGAAGCTGACAGCAGTACTGGCTTCAAGGTTCTTGATAGGCTTGGCCTCAATCCACTTGGTGAACTTGTCGACTGCTACAAGCACATGAGTGAATCCACTCCTACCAGTCCTCAGAGGTCCAACCATGTCCAATCCCCAAACAGCAAAGGGCTAGACGAGTGGAATGGTCCTCAGGGACGACGCAGGCTTGTGAGACATGTTGGAGTAAAACTAGCATCCTTCACATTTCTCGACTATTTCTTTTGCCATATCATTTGCCCGTGGCCAGTAAAATCCCGCTCGGTATGCTTTGGCCACAATGGTCCAAGAGGACGCATGGTGACCACAGGTCCCCGAGTGGATGTCATTGAGGATCACTCGACCTTCTTCAGGTGTTATGCATTTCTGGCAAACTCCAGTCACACTTTCTCTGAACAACTGTCCTCTTATCACAGTAAAGGCTTTAGATCGACAGACGATCTGTCGAGCCTCTTCTTCATCCTCTGGAAGTTCCTTTCTAAGAATGTACACAATATATGATACTGTCCAATCGGGGGTGATGACCAAAACCTCCATAATCAAATCAACCATGGTTGGAACCTCGATTTTAGTCAGATCGGTGGCACTCTTCGGCTACGGGGGATCTTCAGTGAAGGGATCTTCTTGAACTGAAGGTGTATGAATATGCTCCAGGAACACATTGCTGGGAATAGCTTCCCTCTTGGAGCCTATCTTTGCCAGATCATCGGCTGCTTGATTTTTCAGTCAAGGGATGTGATGGAGCTCTAACCCTCAAACCTCTTTTTTAACTTTCTCACTGCATTGCAATAACCAGTCACAGCTGGGCTTCTGACGTTCCACTCCTTCATCACCTAATTGACCACTAAATCCGAGTCGCCATAGACCATGAGGCGACAGACGCCGAGTGAAATGGCCATACGCAGCCCATACAGAAGTGCCTCATATTCAGCTTCATTGTTGGAGGAGTCAAAGTGAATTTGGAGAACATAACTGAGTTTGTCACCACGGGGGGATACCAACACCACCCCAGCACCGGAACCATTCAGCATCTTGGATCCATCGAAGAACATGGTCCAATGCTCTGAGTGAATTTGGGCCGGAAGTTGCTGTTCGATCCACTCGGCGAGGAAATCAGCTATTGCTTGGGACTTGATAGATTTCTTTGCCTCAAATTTGATGTCCAGGGGGAGGAGTTCAATCGCCCACTTTGCCACTTGACCAGTTGCATCTCTGTTGTTCAGAATCTCTGATAATGGAGCGTCACTGACGACTGTAATGGAATGATCAGAGAAATAGTGTGCAACCTTCTTCGTGGTCATGTAAATCCCATAAACAAGCTTCTGATAATGTGGATATCTTTGCTTTGACGGAGTCAGAACTTTAGAAACATAATATACTGGGCGCTGAACTTTATAGGCTTTTCCTTCTTCCTCCTGCTCGACCGTGAGTACTGTACTGACAACTTGTCCAATGGCTGCAATATAAAGCAGTAAAGGCTCTTTGCTGATTGATGCAGCAAGCACCAGCTAGGTGGAAAGCAAGGCTTTGAGCTCTGCAAACGCTGCATCAGCTTCGGGAGTCCACTCGAACTTATCAGACTTCTTCATCAGTCGATAAAGAGGCAATGCCTTTTCACCGAGGCAAGAAATGAATCGACTCAAGGCGGCCAAACAACCAATAAGTTTCTGGACATCGTGCACACGCACAGGGCGTTTCATCCGAAGTATAGCACCAACTTTCTCTGGGTTAGCGTCGATCCCTCGTTCGGAAACGAGGAAACCGATTAACTTTCCACCAGGAACTCCGAATGTGGACTTTGATGGATTAAGCTTGATATCATATCTTCTGAGATTGGCAAAGGTTTCAGTAAGGTCAGCCAATAGGTCGAAACCTTTACGTGACTTGACCATAATGTCATCCATGTATGCTTCCACATTCCGACTGATTTGAGTGAGCAGACACTTCTGGATCATCCTCACGAATGTGGCCCCGGCGTTCTTCAAGCCGAATGGCATGGTGACATAACAGAAGCATCCGAATGGAGTAATGAAAGCCGTTTTTATCTCATCAGCTCCATACAGTCGGATCTGATGGTACCCGGAATAGGCGTCCAAAAAAGACAAACGCTCACACCCCGTAGTTGAGTCGACAATTTGGTCGATGCGGGGGAGAGGAAAATGATCTTTTGGGCAGGCCCGATTGATATGCTTGAAGTCAATGCACATGCGAAGTGAATCGTCCTTCTTGGGGACCATGACAACATTGGCGAGCCACTCGGAGTGGTAAATCTCTCGGATGAACTCAGCTGCCAGGAGCTGAGCCACTTCCTCGCCAATTGCTTTTCTCTTCTGGACGGCGGACCGTCGGAGATGTTCCTTGACTAGTTTTACTTTTGGGTCGACTCGCAAACGATGCTCAGCCAGTCCCCTCAGTACACCCGGCATGTCAGAAGGTTTCCATGCAAAGATGTCCCAGTTCTCACGGAGGAACTGGATGAGCGCTTCTTCCTATTTGCTGTCGAGTGTTGTTGAGATATGGGTCGGAGCAGCATTGGGATCGGTCGGGTGAATATGAATCGACTTCGTTTCACCGGATGACTGAAATGCAGAATCTGTGGCAGGCTTCTTGGCTCGCAGCAAATCACTCGAATATGCATTTTTCTGATATTCTTGCAGTTCTACTACTGCCATTTGTGCGTCGGCAATTTTTGAGCCCTTTTGGAAGCACTCTTCTGCCTTCTGCCAATTACCAGTGACAGTGATTACTCCTTTAGGACCAGGCATCTTCAATTTGAGATACACATAACATGGTCGAGCCATAAAACGAGCATAAGCGGGCCTACCCAGAATAGCATGGTAAGCACTCTTGAAATCCACTACCTCAAATGTCAACTTTTCCTTGCAGTAATTCTTGGAATCACCGAAAACCACATCAAGGGTGATCTAGCCGAGTGACTGAGCCTTCTTGCTAGGTATAACGCCATGGAAACTCATGTTTCTTTCACTAAGCTTGGACATTGGAATGCCCATTCCCTTCAAGGTTTCAGCATAAAGGATATTCAGGCCACTGCCGCCATCCATCAGCACTTTAGTCAGTCAAGTGCCTTCGACTACTGGGTCGACCACCAGTGCTTGCCTCCCAGGGGTGGCTATATGTGTTGGATGGTCCGACTGGTCGAATGTGATGGCAGTCTGGGACCACTTCAGATAACTGGG
Source organism: Triticum aestivum (assembly GCF_018294505.1). Classification (NCBI taxonomy): domain Eukaryota; kingdom Viridiplantae; phylum Streptophyta; class Magnoliopsida; order Poales; family Poaceae; genus Triticum; species Triticum aestivum. The sequence goes on along the minus strand of NC_057794.1, from coordinate 108,960,148 downwards.
TGTTGCTGGAGCAACCATGTTTACTTCTCTATTAATAACTTTCAACCGACTTTTGCTTTCATCATCAGCAAAACTCATCAGCATGGAATTGACATTGGGAAAACCATCATCATCTTCTTCCCTATCTTCACCTCCATCCGACTCCTTTTCCTTCTTCTTCGGTTGTTTCTCTCGGAACTGCTGGATCAGGAAACGACACTGTCGAGTGGTGTGTTTAGGGTAAATGATGTTCCCCTCTTCATCTTTTTTGGTATGAATATGGCACGGTAGATCCAACAACACATCATTCCCATCTTTATCCTTAACTTTTTTGGGAGTCCAAGTCCCTTTGAGCTTTCCTTTGAACTTTCCTTGGGCAACAACTAAAGCTTCACCAGGAGCAGCTGGTTCAGCCTTTCGCTTCTGTTTCCGACTGGAATTCCCTCCTCCGGTTTCTTGGGCGACTGTTTTGTTCTTACCACTCCGGAGTTGGTCCTCCTCTTCGCCGTTAGCGTATTTGGTGGCAATCTCCATCATCCAAGTCAGAGTCATATCTCCTGTCCGACTGAATTTCAGATTCAACTCCCGATACTTAACGCCTTCCTTGAAGGCACAGATTGCTTGGTGATCTGACACATTCTCCACTGTATGGTGTAACGTGATCCATCTCTGGATATAATCCCTCAAGGTTTCATTCGGTTTCTGAACACAACACTACAATTCTGTCAACCCTGCCAGCCTTTTGCAAGTACCTTCAAAGGTTCTAACAAACACTCGAGCAAGTTCCTCCCAACTATATATGCTGCCAGGAGCCAACTGATTCAGCCACGCTCTGGTTGAGCCCTCCAACATCAAGGGAAGGTGCTTCATAGCCACATCGTCATTGCCGCCACCAATCTGCATAGCCACTCGGTAGTCCTCAAGCCAAGTGTCTGGCTTGGATTCGCTGGTGAACTTATTGACTCCAGTCGCCAACCTGAAGTTGGGAGAAATCTCTGCTGCTCTGATGGCTCTACTGAAACACTCGGGTCCTAAAACGTGCACCCTTCTTCTAGTCGGATGATCTCTATCGTGGCCTTCTCTGTGAGCCCTATTCCTATCAACCAGAACGAGGATAGATCTTGCATCAAAGCCTGGCTCTCTGGGGTCGACCGAAATTCTTCGTTCGCCGCTGTGGGGGCGCCTGTCATCTTGCCGCCGAGGCACGTATGACCCACTCCTCGGAGGAGGCGTGGGCACTCGAAGACGGTCATCATGGTCGAGTCGATGATCATACTGCTCACGGTTCCTCTACTAATCTTGCTGGTGTCCACGTCCCTCACGCCGCGGAGGTGATCTTGGGCTGTGAGCAGATTGGACAGTATCTGCCACCACAGATCTGCTATGAATCCTATTCCGCGACTGACATACTGCCGTATTCTGCTCTCCTGCTGCCCGGAGTAAAGCTCGGATCTGCATCAAACCTCGGCCAGCTTCTGACTAGAAATGTTGAATTGACTCTGCTATTCGAGCTGTAGCTGTGAGATTTTGGATCGGAGTTCGGTATACCTGAGTCGGAGGCAGAAAAAGTTGCCATCGACCGGACTCAGGAATCCGCTGCCGAGCACGCTCATCGAGTGCGCATAGGAGGTTCTCTAGTCGAGTGCACTCAGCCAAGTTGGCCAGGTGCGCCTCCTCCAAGGCCTGTGCCTCGGGGGTTTCTCCAACAATAGGAGTGTGAAGTGCATCCATATTACGGCGGCGAAGATCTTCCCTCCGCTGCGAAGAGAGGGGTTCGGGGCGGTACTCCTGTGGACATGTGATGGGTCGCCGACGCCATCACCACCATCTTCATGGGTGAAACCAGGAGGACTGCGTGGTCCATTGACCATCAAGACTTCCTCCGCGGGGTCGCTGCTATCGCACTCGGATGCAGTCTCGATGGAGCCAGTCGATAGATCGAACAAGCCGTAGAGAGTTTCATCGGGCTCGATCGCCGCGATTTGTGGGGTGGCCGATTGGCGGGCCACCGCATGCCTCACCCACCGTTGAAGCCGCGACCAACCGAATTGCTGGCGCCGGCGAACAACGGAAAGCGAGGTTGCCATAGGAGCCGACTGATACTGAGTCGACGGCTGCCGAAGAAGGACGCCGTGGACGCATGCGCGGAAGTGCGTTGCCCCGCGGACGGGGAGCGCCTCGACGTCGAGTGGAGCCTCGTGGAGCCAAGCGGAGTCGTCAGCGATGAAGACAAGCACGCCGAGACGGATCTCGCGACCTTCAGCCAATCCTCCGCCGGAAACCATGATAACGGGAATCGGAAAAATCGCAACTTCTCCAACAAACTGCTAAGACACCTGCCCCATGGTGGACGCCAACTGTCGTGGATCTAAGACTGACAGTAGAATGGGGGTAGGTATGAGGAGGCAAGATCCTAGCTATGGAGTAGTTGTACACACGAGTTTACGAGTTCAGGCCCTTCTCGGAGGAAGTAACAGTCCTACGTCTCGGTGCCCTGAGGCAGCCGACTGGATTATATGCGTGTCTGAGTTTACAAAAGATGTGAACCCCTATCCTGGAGGAGGGGTGACTTATATAGAGTGCACCAGGACCCCAGCTCCCCTCCATTACGCGGGGTTCAATGTACATAAAGAAGGAGTGTTACAGGTAACGTCTGTATTAAAGTGCTATAAATGATAGTTAAGTCTATGAGTAAACGCCCGACAGTTGCTGTGTAGAGTGACTTTAGATCTTCTGTTTGTCGAGTGATTTCTGTGACGGTCGAGTGACATTGATTCTTCCGAGTGGAATGTCTCTGGTCGAGTGGATGATGGTACCCTTTGAATGCTCCTGGCTTTAGGGTGATGTCCTTGGGGAGGGCGTCTAGGTCAGGCCTATGACCCTACCCTAGGTGCATAGCTTCATCAGTGGAGCTGTCAGTTGGAGAAGTTCTAAACAAAGCATCGTAGCGGGATCTATGTGTGAAGCGGAGTACATAGCTGCTTCAGAAGCAGCAAATGAAGGACTCTGGATGAAGGAGTTCATATCCAATCTAGGTGTCATACCTAGTGCATCGGGTCCAATGAAAATCTTTTGTGACAATACTGGTGCAATTGCCTTGGCAAAGGAATCCATATTTCACACGAGAACCAAACACATCAAGAGACGCTTCAATTCCATCCGCGATCAAGTCTAGGTGGGAGACATAGAGATTTGCAAGATACATACGGATCTGAATGTTGCAGACCCGTTGACTAAGCCTCTCTCACGAGCAAAACATGATCAGCACCAAGGCTCCATGGGTGTCAGAATCATTACTGTGTAATCTACATTATTGACTCTAGTGCAAGTGGGAGTGAGGGAGTCCTGGATTAGGGGGTATCCGGACAGCCGGATTATATCCTTTGGCCGGACTGTTGGACTATGAAGATACAAGATTGAAGACTTCGTCTCGTGTCCGGATGGGACTCTACTTGGCGTGGAAGGCAAGCTAGGCAATACGGATATGTATATCTCCTCCTTTGTAACCGACCTTGTGTAACCCTAGCCCCTTCCGGTATCTATATAAACCGGAGGGTTTTAGTCCGTAGGACAACATACAATCATACCATAGGCTAGATTCTAGGGTTTAGCCTCTCCGATCTCGTGGTAGATCAACTCTTGTAATACTCATATCATCAAGAATAAATCAAGCAGGACGTAGAGTTTTACCTCCATCAAGAGGGCCCGAACCTGGGTAAAACATCATGTTCCGTGCCTCCTGTTACCATCCGCCTTAGACACACAGTTCGGGACCTCTTACCGAGATCCACCGGCTTTGACACCGACATTGGTGCTTTCATTGAGAGTTCCTCTATGACATCGCCATAAGGAAGGATGCCTCATCTCGTTGTTAAAAACAACATTACCGCCGGGGGAGCTCTGGCTGTCGGCCAAACTCTCCAGCTAGGCAGTTTCGTCATGACTGCCTGTTCGGCTGCTGCACCGATGATGACTTCTCGGGTCATCAAAAACAGCCTCCACGTCGGCTCAGAATTCACCGAGCAGATGGATCCAATGGAGTTCTCTTCCCTAAACGAACTCTTGGATCGCATCGCCGCCTTGGGAGTCGCTATAGACTATGATCGGATTGGGCTTAAACCCGATCAAAGGGAGATTAACTCTCCATCGGTCACCCATCACGTTGCGGTGGTGGAGGAACAATGCAGCAACTCTACCTCTATTTTGAGGACTAACTATGTACGGATTCCTGAGCTCTCCGAGCCGGATACCCGCTTACGGGAGGACATCACCCAAACCCTGAACCTAGAATCAGGCAGCGGGCCAGACTTATCGGGCAACACTCCGGATCCCGAACTTCCAAGATTGGAAACTCCTCGGCCCCTGGGTCTCAGATCGGGTAGGGGTTCGGACTCAAATCCACCCACCCACCCAGACATAAACGATCTTTCCCACATCAGGCAAGAGCCCCATGAAACAGTACATTATTATTATTCCAGATTCCTCCTTGTGATGAACAAGGTTAAGGACTGTCGCGAGGAAGATGCAGTCTCACTTTTCTGCAATAATTGCACGGACAAGGGAATCCTTAACGCCTTAAGTCGCCATGACATATCACGCTTCACTGGCTTGGCGTCCATAGTACGAAAGTACTGTGCGATGGTAAGCGCCTGGAAAACCGAAACAAAATTTTGGGATAATCCGGCTCCGAATATACACCCAGTCCGAAGTAAAAGGGTGCACTATCATAAGACACCCGAGCTAGTTGCAAAGAAACAAAAACCCTCTACAGGGCATGGAACCGTACTGGAGGGATGGCTTAACAGACCCTGCAAAATTCATAGTATAGCAGATACAATACCAACGCACAGCCTTAGAGCATGTTGGATACTCCAACAGGTGGCCAAAAGTGGTGAGGATCTTCTTATCCCAAATGCCACAGAGCACCATCCCGTGGATAACCATACGGTGTTAACAGTCTTTGAGACCTTCGTGTCAAATAATAGGCGCAAGCGAACACTCCGCAGCATGGCCGAAATCTGCCATGTAGCAGCAATAAATCCATGGAGTGACACGGCTATCACCTTCAATGCCAGTGAAGAACCTAAATCCCGAACAGCCCGAGCACCAGCCGCACTGGTCCTCAGTCCAATTGTGGACGGCTTTCGACTCACCAAAGTACTCATGGACGGCGGCAGCGGATTAAACCTCATATATGAGGAAACTCTTCAAAAAATGGAAATAGACTGGAACCGCATTGAGCAAAGTAGCACAACCTTCAGGGGAATCATACCCAGTCAGGAGGCACGATGCGCTGGGAAAATCACACTAGATGTGGTATTCGGTATGCCAGAGAACTATAGGTCCGAAGAAATTACATTTCAAGTGGCCCCGTTCAGCAGTGGATACCACACCCTTTTAGGACGTGAGGCGTTCACGATCTTTCAAACCGTACCCCATTATGGGTACATGAAGCTCAAAATGCCCGGGCCCAACGGAATCATCACCCTCGCTAGTGATCCGGACACAGCACTCCGTGCCGAAAACAAAACAGCCGCACTGGCCCTCGAGGCATTATCCGAAGCCCTCTCGGCCGAGGAATTGACCATGCTACGCTCCACAGTGGACAGGGACGGCGTGATACTCGATAAGAGATCCAAGTCCACCTCTTTTAAACCAGCGGATGAAATAGTCAAATTCCAAGTCCACCCGACGGACCCTACAAAAACAGCCTCCATCGGGGCACAGTTAAACCCTGCCGTGGACGCCGCACTACAAGAGTTCCTGCGCAAGAATTGGGACATATTCGCCTGGCATCCCTCAGACATGCCAGGAATCCCACGCAGGCTGGCCGAGCGTAGCCTCAATATCCTAAAGGGATTCAAGCTAGTCAAGCAAGCTCTTCGGCGTTTCTCCGAACCTAAGAGACAGGCCATGGGAGAGGAACTAGCCAAGTTATTGAAGGCCGGATTCATCAGAGAAATAAAACACCCAGACTGGCTAGCAAACCTAGTGATCATACCAAAGAAGGATAAATCCTGGCGCCTTTGTGTCGATTTCAAGGACCTCAATAAAGTTTGCCCAAATGATCCCTTCCCCCTCCCCCGCATCGATCAAATTATCGATGCTACCGTAGGACACTAGTCATTGTGTTTCCTCGACACATACTTCGGTTACCACCAAATCAAGATGGCGGAGTCCGACCAAGCCGCAATGGCATTCATCACACCATACGGTCCCTTCTGTTTCAACACAATGCCTTTTGGGCTCAAAAACGCCGGCGCAACATATCAGCGCATGATTCAGACATGTCTGGAGAAACAAACCGGCAAAACAGTAGAGGCATACGTAGACGATGTGGTCGTCAAAACCAAACACATCGACTCTTTGATAGATGACTTGAGGCTCACATTCGACAACCTCCGAACATACGACATCAAGCTCAATCCGGAAAAATGCGTTTTCGGCGTACCAGCCGGAAAGCTCCTGGATTTCATTGTCCCCAATAGAGGTATTGAAGCTAATCCGGCCAAAATCCGAGCTTTGTCACAGTTGGCTACCCCAACAGACCTCAAACAAATCCAGAAGTTAACTGGATGCGTGGCGGCTCTAAGCCGCTTTATCTCCCGCTTAGGAGAAAAGGCTTTACCCCTTTATTGCCTCCTTCGGTGCACCGAACAATTCGAGTGGACGGACGCTGCCACAGCCGGATTGGAAGAAAGAAAGGCCATTTTGGCAACCAACCCAATCCTGGTCGTGCCAAACATCGGCGAACCAATGATGTTGTACATTGCGGCAACTCATCAAGTTGTAAGCGCGGTGCTCGTCGTCGAACGAGAAGCTGACGGACATAAATTCCCTCTTCAAAAGCGGGTATACTATGTATCCGCTGTCCTCACTCCATGCAAATCACGGTACCCACATTATCAAAAGATAACCTACGCGATATTCATGGCATCTCGGAAGCTGCGACACTACTTTCAAGAGTGTTTGATTACAGTAGCCTCAAAAGTGCCACTTAATGATATTATAAACAACCGCGACGGTACGGGCCGGATTGCTAAATGGGCCATTGAGCTCCTCCCGTTCGACATAACATAAAAACCTCGACGAGCCATTAAGTCACAAGTATTGGCCGACTTTGTCGCCGAATGGACGGAGGCCGAACTCCCTAAAGAGTACGGTGCATACTCCAATTAGATCATGCACTTCGACGGTTCTAAAATGCTGGCTGGTCTAGGGGATGGCGTCGTCCTGACGTCCCCAACCAGAGATACCGTTCAGTACGTACTGCAAATATTGTATACAGACTCCAACAACGCAGCCGAATATGAAGCTTTGTTGCATGGTCTTCAGATGGCAGTCTCCATCGGCATTCAACGCCTGGAGGTGCATGGGGATTCAAACCTCACAATATCCCAAATAAATGGAGACTTTGATGCCAAGGATCCGAAAATGGCGGCCTACCGAAACGCCGTCCTAAAAATGTCAGCTCGGTTCGAGGGGCTCGAATTTCACCATGTGGCTCGGGAAAACAATCAGGCGGCGGATATCCTCGCCCGCATCGGCGCAAAACGCGATGCGGTCCCCCCCAACATATTTTTGGAGAGGCTGTTCAAGCCATCCGTAGTATGGGAAGGGGACACCGGTAATAATAGTCCGGACCCGGCCAAAATACCCGATACCGAACACTCTGACACAATCGGAGGCTCCGCCACCGAAATAACACCTTCAGCCCACGTAATAATGGCCATCATAGCCCCGTGGACAAAACCATTCCTGGCCTACCTAACTATTCAGGAACTTCCGGAGGACCAAAACGAGGCATGCTGCATAGTGCAGTGATCTAAGGCCTACAGGGTCCATGAGGGAGAATTGTATAAAAAAAGCACTACCGGAGTCCTTCAAAGGTGCATCTCCGAAGAGGAAGGGCGGAACCTTTTGGCAGAAATTCACGCCGGATTCGGCGATCACCACGCTGCAGCCCGGGCTCTTCTAAGCAAGGCCTTCCGCATAGGATTCTATTGGCCAACAGCCCGGGCAGATGCACAGGACTTGGTCCAACGTTGCGTCAGTTGCCAGCTCTTTGCAAATCAAAGCCACATGCCACCCACCGCCCTCCAAACAATCCCCATTACGTGGCCCTTCGCGGTCTAGGGGCTTGACATGGTTGGACCCCTTAAAGGGGGAACCCACAAGAAAAAATACTTACTAGTCATGGTGGATAAATTCACCAAATGGATAGAGGCCAAACCTGTTAAAACAGTCGAATCCGGACCGGTGATAGACTTCATATCCGGGGTCGTACACCGTTATGGTGTCCCCATAGCATCATCACTGACAACAGCACGAACTTCACTGCCGATGAGGTAAAACTCTGGTGCAGCAAAATGGGCATCAAGCTCGGTTATGCTTCAGTCTATCACCCACAAACCAATGGCCAAGTTGAGCGAGCAAACGGTCTTATAATGAGCGGCATTAAACCCAGACTAGTGCGTTCCTTAACAGAGTCTAACACGCACTGGGTAGAGGAGCTCAACTCCGTACTCTGGGGGCTGCAGACCACGCCGAACCGTAGTACCGGATATACACCCTTCTTTATGGTGTACGGCGCAAAGGCAGTCTTGCCCTGCGACATAATTCATGACTCACCTCGGGTGCGCATGTACGAAGAAAGAGAAGCCGAGCTCGATCGGCAGGACAGTCTGGACACCCTGGAGGAGGAGCGCGACGTAGCAAAAGCACGTTCCGCATTTTATCAACAATAGGCTCGCAGAGACCAAAGCAGATAAGTACGGGCCAAAACTTATAACGTTGGCGAACTAGTCTACGCCTGCCGGATAAGAAAAAGAACAAGCTCGAGCCCAAATGGGAAGGTCCCTTCATTATTGACCAAGTTCTGACCGGTGGAGCGTACCGACTACGGGATGCATCGACTAATCGACTCGAGCCGAACCCATGGAATGCGGCCAGACGCCGAAGATTCTACGCCTAGCGCCGAACTCTATGTTCGTCCCCTTCCTCTATCCATTTTTTGCATATACATTATCTGTCTTGTTTTTCTTTCTTTCTTTCTTTTATTCTTTCTCTAGGCCTTCAAGGGCCAACTTGTGCCTCACTTGCACACTATAGATGCGCTAGTCGCGCTCGTCATACCTGGGGGCTTCTTTCACAGAAGCTTAATTATTTATCTGGTCCTCATGCCCCGCACATGTGTTATGCTTCTGAATGTACCTTTTTTCGCCATTATATGCATCGATATGACTTAAGTTTTGGCCAAGCTGGGTTGCCTCGCTCTTGTATTTATGCCCTACGTTCCCGTTAATTCGGCTAGGGCATAAGGGGAGCACCTCTGCGATTGTTACTGCCGGGTCAGCCGGATGTGTACCTTAGACTGGGTGAAGCCGAAAGCTAGCGTTCTTAAGGGAATATTTGATCGGTGAACAAAATATGATTTTTTATTTTCCATATCTGCCCCTAGATGTTTTTTCCTGCGTTTCTTATCACAGTCCAGACATGCACTTTAGGGCATGCATACCCAGGGAAAGGAACCCTTAACGGAACTATTCTCCATGGAAGATGTTTCTTACTACCCATGTAATATAACATAACTAGTTGGGCACTTGTCCGTTCAAGCACTAATGACCCCTACGCCTGGTATCCATGCATACCCCGGTTCTTATATAACTGAGCGGGTATTCGGATACACTCCGGACTATCGGGTCCCGAGGTTGAAGCGAAAAGGTCCGCCAAGACAAATGATCTACAATCTGGCTAGAAGGCATTATACATGTCACTTTAATTACATAGTCATGCAGACTGACTAAATTCCTCTTCTATACCATCCAACAGTCGGTTTAACCTACAATCCTGTTGGGAATACTTTGCGGCTAATTCTACTTGCCCATAAACTAAGCTAATGGGGATCTCTTTTCCGTCGGGCCCCATAGGTCTGACCTCGGCCATGTGATTTGGGTCAGCCTTGGTATACCGCGTCTTCACCATGGCCCAGGCTTCTCTGGCACCTTGTCGGCAGGCCGATATCTTCCATAATCGGAAGCGCCGCCGTGCTCCCTTGAGCTTCTCCGTAAGCTCTGCAACGCCCTCTGGCAGGGAGACGGATGGCCACAAGGCCTGGGCAATATCTTGCATCACCTGCCGAACTTGTTCATGCAGATGTGAGAGCTCGGATAGAAGATCACCCGCAGACCCGGGCATTTCCTCCGCGGGACAACCCGGAAGCATACCTACAGACATAAGATTGTCAGTCGGCTTCTTCGCCGAACTCCTTTAAAAGGATTCGTCAAGCACTTACTAAAAATGCCGCGTCGAAGCCGCTTATTCTCCTTCTCGGAGTCTGCAAGCTGGGCTCGAACGTCTTTTAGTTCCATGCCAGCTTGATATTGGCATCTTGGAGATTGTTTTTCTCCCGCCTAACCTCAGTCAGCACGCGTTTGCCAGCCTCTAGCTATCGTACGACATGCTGGTCCTCCGGATTTTCTCCGGATTCATCTGCAATATTTATTGTTAGATTTGCAGCCACGCCGCACACTATATGGTAACCATCATTCCTTAAAGTACATATTACCAGCGGGTGCCTTTTTCGGTTCCTGCAATGCGGCAACAGCGGCCCGCAGTTGGGTCTTGCATTCCTCTAGCTCCTGTGATAGCCTATTATTCTTCTCTATAAGAACCTGCACAATAAAGATGATCCTTAAATCAGTTATGCTAACTGTTTCAAGTCTCAGGGGCTACTGATATATATAAATCGTCAGATTTACTTACCTGTACATCCTTTACACACCGATCCGTGGCTCTGGCTAGACCATCTTGAGCAGCACGGAGGTATGCCTCTCCAGAATTGAAGGCATCAAATGCCTCTGGTGAGAAACAAGCGTCACGGAGTACGCCCGGCGGCGCCTATGATTCATGGCGCTTTTCACTTCTGAGTTTGTAGCGGATAATCTATCCGCATCCTCTGTAGGGGGATATCCGACGCCCGCCCCATATCGGCTTCCGCCTCTATGTCTGGTACTGGCGCCCGACTGGTGGAAGCGTGATTAGTAACATCGTCGGACATATTCCGGCGAGCGTTTTTTCTGTTAAAGAAACACGGGCGTCATTACATTTCAAGAAAGACAACAACCATGGAGCGGGGTTTTTGTTATACCTTTGCGCCGGCGTCTCCGTCCTGACCGCCTTCCTTTTTGGCCTACCCGGCCTCGCTGCCTCTTGTTGGCGAGTTGTTGCGGGTTCGGCAGGGCGTCCCGAATGCCTTCCCTGTAAAAATGCCATATGTATATGGTGGGTGAAGTGTCTAAAAGGGGATCCTAGTTTTTGGAGTTGGGACTTTTGGTTTCTCTTACGTGCGATGCAGGGAGCAGTCCGGGATAGTCAGCCGTAATGGCCACCATGGCATCATCGCAGCTTAACTGATAGAACTGCCGGTCTATCAGCTCCACGAATATAACCGGATCTTCTTCAAGTCCAGAGTCGAGGGCCCGGTCAGGGTCCTCTGGTTGTGGAGAAGGGCTGCTGACCTCCTTTATGGCTTTTCGCAGTTCCTGCCGCAAAGTGGCAAGGTGAATACTTATGACAAAGAATGCGGGGAAAATGGCGGTAAGGAGATATAACTTACCCAGCTTGGAGGATTTTACATGGAGAATCCATCCCGTGGCTTGATGCGGGTGAACTCCTCTTCCTCTCCCTTGAACAATTCGGACGGAATTTTTGATAAAGCGGCAGCATTGTCTGGACCCTTACGCCCACAGCGGGTGGCATCATCCGCCCCGTTAAAACACCACAAGGGGTGCCCATGATATTGAAGTGGTTGCACTCCCCGCATTATGCAAATCGACATAACTTCGACTACTGTCAATCCTGATTGAGCCAGTGTTTTAATCTGGTTCATCAGGTAGATGACTTCTCCATCATCTTCCACCTGGGGGCTCCGTGGGCGCCAACTTCGACGTTTCTTCAGCGGGGCATTGCTGAACTCAGGAAGACCCCGCCGAACAGGGTCCGGAAGGGGAACGTCCTCCATATAAAACCATTCCGAAGGCCAGTCTTCGGATGACTTCTTCGGGGTACCGGATAGGTATCCGGTACCGGCGATGCGCCATATTTCGGCTCCGCCCACTTGATAAAGTGACCCCCTCTATGTGCGAGGGACGAGGCAAAATAGCCTTTTCCACAGCTCGAAGTGAGCCTCGCAGCCCAGGAACAACTCACAGAGAGCAACATAGCCGGTGATATGTAGAATGGAGGCAGGGTGAAATTGTGTAATTGGAGACCATAGAACTCCAGGAGCCCACGGAGGAACGGATGAATTGGAAATCCGAGTCCCCTTAATAAATAAGGAACAAGGCAGACCCGTTCCCCATAGAGGGACAGGGAAAGCTCTCCGCCTGCTCCCCGCCATTGTAGGTGGCAAGCCCGGCTCGAACGGGCACCATATATGCCGGAGGGAGAAATCCCTTAGTCTGCAGTTCGACTAATCAACTGTGCCGGACTGAACACCTCTCCCAATCACCGGGTTTAGGGCAACGGGGGCGGGAGGAGGAGCTGCGGAGGTCGGCCATGCTGGAATGGATCTTTCCGAAACGTGCTCTGATGGATTCTCATTGGGGGAGGATGGTATGGATTGGATCTAAGAATCCCTATCCCTTTAATAGACAATTTATTTATCTGGCTAGGGGGGCGAATGTAAAAATGCCCTGGCGCCTCGTATTCATTCGACACGTGGGAGATAGCCCTTATTGGGCACAGAAGCCAAGAGGTCCAAACATTTATGGGACCGGACACTGATTTACAAACGTTCGAAAGATGGAGAAGAACCCGCCTTGCAATGCCGAAGACAACACTGCGCGCCGGACTCATCTTCATTGAAGCTTGGTTCGGGGGCTACTGAGGGAGTCCTGGACTAGGGGGTATCCGTACAGCCGGATTGTATCCTTTGGCCGGACTGTTGGACTATGAAGATACAAGATTGAAGACTTCGTCTCGTGTCCGGATGGGACTCTACTTGGCGTGGAAGGCAAGCTAGGTAATACGGATATGTATATCTCCTCCTTTGTAACCGACCTTGTGTAATCCTAGCCCCTTCCGGTGTCTATATAAACCGGAGGGTTTTAGTCCGTAGGACAACATACAATCATACCATTGGCTAGCTTCTAGGGTTTAGCCTCTCCGATCTCGTGGTAGATCAACTCTTGTAATACTCATATCATCAAGAATAAATCAAGCAGGACGTAGGGTTTTACCTCCATCAAGAGGGCCCGAACCTGGGTAAAACATCATGTTCCCTGCCTCCTGTTACCAATCCGCCTTAGACGCATAGTTCGGGACCCCCTACCCGAGATCCGCCGGTTTTAACACCGACAGGGAGACTGAAGGAAATATGCCCTAGAGGCAATAATAAAGTTATTATTTATTTCCATATTTCATGATAAATGTTTATTATTCATGCTAGAATTGTATTAACCGGAAACATAATACATGTGTGAATACATAGACAAACAGAGTGTCACTAGTATGCCTCTACTTGACTAGCTTGTTAATCAAACATGGTTATGTTTCCTAACCATAGACATGAGTTGTCATTTGATAAACAGGATCACATCATTAGGAGAATGATGTGATTGACTTGACCCATTCCGTTAGCTTAGCACTTGATCATTTTAGTTTACTGCTATTGCTTTCTTCATGACTTATACATGTTCCTATGACTATGAGATTATGCAACTCCCGATTACCGGAGGAACACTTCATGTGCTACCAAATGTCACAACGTAACTGGGTGATTACAGGTGTCGCCGATGGTACTTGTTGAGTTGGCATAAATCGAGTATTAGGATTTGTCACTCCGATTGTCGGAGAGGTATCTCTGGGCCCTCTCGGTAATGCACATCACTATAAGCCTTGCAAGCAATGCAACTAATGAGTTAGTTGCAGGATGATCCATTACGAAAATGAGTAAAGAGACTTGCCGGTAACTAGATTGAACTAGGTATTGAGATACCGACGATCGAATCTCGGGCAAGTAACATACCGATGACAAAGGGAACAACGTATGTTGTCATGCGGTTTGACCGATAAAGATCTTTGTAGAATATGTAGGAGCCAATATGAACATCCAGGTTCCGCTATTGGTTATTGACCGGAGACGTGTCTCGGTCATGTCTACATAGTCCTCGAACCCGTAGGGTCCGCACGCTTAACGTTCGGTGACGACCGGTATTATGAGTTTATGTGATTTGATGTACCGAAGGTAGTTCAGAGTCCCGGATGAGATCGGGGACATGACGAGAAGTCTCGAAATGGTCGAGACATATAGATCGATATATTGGACGACTATATTCGGACATTGGAAAGGTCCCGAGTGATTCGGGTATTTTTCAGAGTACCGGGGAGTAACGGGAATACGGGGAAGAAGTATTGGCCCTCATGGGCCAAATGGTGGAAGAGAGGAGGCAGGGCGCGCGACCCCCCTAGCCCAAACCGAATTGGACTAGGGGGCCGGGCCCCCTTTCCTCCTTTCCTCCCTCTCATTCCTTCTCCCTCTCCTCCTTTCTTTCCTCCTCCTAGTAGGAGTAGGAAAGGGGAGTCCTACTCCTACTAGGAGGAGGACTCCTCCTCCTCGCGCGCCCTGCAAGGGCCGGCCGGCCTCCCCCCTTGCTCCTTTATATACGGGGGCAAGGGGGCACCCTAGAACACGCAAGTTGATTGTTCCAAGCCGTGTGCGGTGCCCCCCTCCACCATAATCCACCTCGATCATATCGTAGCGGTGCTTAGGCAAAGCCCTGCATCAGTAGTAACATCATCACCGTCATCACACCATCGTGCTGACGGAACTCTCCCGTGAAGCTCTGCTGGATCGGAGCTCGTGGGACGTCATCGAGCTGAACGTGTGCTGAACTCGGAGGTGCCGTGTGCTCAGTACTTGGATCGGTCGGATCGTGAAGACGTACGACTACATCAACCGCGTTCTCATAACGCTTCCGCTTACTGTCTACGAGGGTACGTAGACGATACTCTCCCCTCTCGTTGTTGTGCATCACCATGATCTTGCGTGTGCATAGGAATTTTTTTGAAATTAATACGTTCCCCAACAATAGCCTCGTATTTCTTCTCCGAAATTTTGGTTTGGTTTGACCAACTAGATTGATTTTTCTTGCCATGGGAAGAGGTGCTTTGTCATGGGTTTGATGTTGCGGTGCTCAATCTCAGTTACAGAAAGAGACATGACACGCATGTATCATTGCTATTAAGGATAAAAAGATGAGGTCTATTTCTACGTGAATAGATCTTGTCTACATCATGTCATCATTCTTATTGCATTACTCCATTTTTCCATGAACTTAATACACTAGATGCATGCTGTATAGCGCTTGATGTGTGGAGTAATAGTAGTAGATGCAGAATCGTTTCGGTCTACTAATCTTGGACATGGTGACTATATACATGATCATTGCCTTGGATATGTCATGAGTATTCGTTTTTCTATCAATTATCCAACAGTAAATCGTTTACCCATCGTATGCTATTTTCTTGAGAGAAGCATCTAAAAATACCTTATTGCACCTTTTATTTTATTTTGTGTTTTAGTTAGATCTATTTATCAAAACTTATATAATTTAATCTATTTTAATATCGAGGAGGGATTGATAACCCATCTTACGCGTTGGGTTGCAAGTATTTGTTGCATCATACACTCCTCTTCAGAGAATTACCAACGCAGATACAATCAATCAGCGGGCGCGGAGGAGCGCCTGTGTACCACTCCTCTTCCCAAGCTTTCAATGGCAACTGGTAGAGCAGCCCTTATAAAGGAGTCTCAACTCTCCTCAACTAGCAAGGTGGTACTAAACTTTTCACCACCTGCCATATTCTACATGGGCCTCAAGATTAACCAGAAATCATTGTTCATATGGGCCGAAAGCCCATCTATGATTCAATAAGTAGTTCAACACATATTAAATTGAAATGATGCTGCCAAAAGAATTCTCCAAAGCAGTTTATTGTAAGTGATAATAGTTCTTCGCTCCACATGCAGAAGTAGTCCTAACAACTTATCCTTTAATATAAAGTTGTCTATAATATAAATTCTAAACCTGAAACATAATTAGGAATTGTAAACAAAACTCAAATCAACCCATTTCTCACATGACAATCTATTAGACACATCCAATAAATAAATAAATAAATATGTTAGACACCAACCTGTGGGGGTACATAGCCTCATGAAGTTGTTCCTCCTCGCTAGGCACTGATTCATATGTAGGTGTCTTGTATATATTTTACTTAACAATGGCTTGATTTCAAATGGTACGAGGACATGAGAGTACGTCTGCATTCTTTAATAGAACGAAAAAGTGATGGTCCAGGCAATATGCCGTAGTTGATTATGAAATATTCAAACACCATACATAGGAATTTATTCAAGTCATAAACAATTGAACAACATATGTAACAACATAGCTAGTTGTAGTTGTCAAACATATTTGGATTAATTCATAGAATTTGACTCAATTTGGTAAATTTTTGCATGATTTGGTACTTCCAGAAAGAATACATGTCTGAGTTATCTATCAAGTGAACTTATGTATCACCCTAACAAGTTGATTTAGCTTTTCACTCTATTGCGAAATGAAAAATGAGGTAAAGAAACTATCACAATGTTATAACTAATTAAGGATAACATGTGATACTGATTTTAAAGCAGAATATAACTTATCGCAAGGTCACAATTAGGAAGTAAAACTGGAAGTTATTCTAGAATTTTCAATATTTTGTAACTTCATAATTTAAACAATATTGCGGAGCATATACAGACATGTGCCTTTTGTTTTAAAGTTTCCCCTTGAGTTTGTTGACCAGTTGCCTCACTGTCAATCTAACTCTCACCGAAATCACAAAAATCATAGACCTGTAGAAATAGACTGCACCAAATTGACTCAAGCTGAACCATTCTGACACAAAATATGCATGGCCATGGATCAGTTATACATGCCTGATGCGTACGGGTGGGTTCATCTTCCATCTTCTCATCCGCCTGACCATTGCCGCATAAAGACGATGCCAAAAAGAAGAAATAAAAAGGGGTTGCTCGGTTTATCGAGGAAAATCGGGTAAAACCCTAAACAACACTTAGTAAGACTAGGCCTAAAGCATCACAAGACATACAACGCATCAGAAAATCAACACCCCACAACACACCTGGCCGGGTACTCGAGCGCTTTCGGTGCTACCAGAGTGTGCATCAAAAACCGTCGTGTCAATCCGGGCTGCCATTAGCATATCCGCATATCCGACAACATCGAAGAGGAACGCTATGTCCGATAGTGCAAACATATGTCGCTTCAATCCCGCGGAGTTGGCTGACATAACTCGCCAGACGCACTTTGCATGTTGCGGGTGCTTGTGCTGCTCTCACGCAGATGCTACACAAGCCGCCGCCAACCACCTACACAAGCATTGAGTCCCTCTGACCGAGTCTAACTCCAAGACGATGTCCTCAAGAGGAAACACGGTGCCGGGCAAGGTCGATAGTGTCGTCACCGTCCGATCCAATAGATCGGATCTAGGGTTTCCCCCAGAGAGTGACGAACAAGGGAAATAGAAGGACTGCAACATCAATGCCTCCAAAAAGGGGACGGTACATGTAGGCGCCGCCATCGACTACTCCGATCACAGCCGGAGCGCGGCTTTCACCGACAGCCTCGCCGACCCAAACCCGTGACCCAGCCAACCCTTCCGGCCTATCACCTCCCTAACGCACGAGCACTGCTTCGCATCTCACCCTCAGGCCGCGCCCAGGAGGTCGCCGGCCAGCTACTCCAACAGATCTGCACCGGGGAAGCCAAAACGGGCACCGCGCAAGCAGGTCCGCCCAGATCGGGCTCGGCCCCTGCTTCCACGCCTGGAAGCTTGACGCTCACGCGCGCCACCACGCTGTCCTGGCCCGCAAGGCGACACCCCTCAGTTTGCATGCGCCGCCCAATCTCCAGCACGCAATGTCGCGTCGCCCAGCCTCCAGCGAGCGTAGCCGCGCCCGACAGCGCGTCCTCGGCCCAGGGCAGCAGCCCCACGCAGCTCCTGCAGCAGGCGAAAGGAAGAGAAGGCCCGCCGCAGCCGCGCGGGCTTTGTCGCGCTTGCTGGCGGCGGCGAGGGAGGGGTGGTGGGGGTGCGGCCTCCGACGACTAGGGTTTCGCGCCAGGGCCACCCCGCGGGGGAGCAACACGCGGCTGGGGGAATGGTCGGTTTCTTCCAAGCCATGATTTCCAGAGTGCAGCGTTGCAGAGGCCGGGCTCCATTGAGCCCGTTTTGCCAAAAGAATAATTCATAATATACTTAAAAGTTTCAAAAAATATCAATTTTTTATACAAATACATATGCATGTTCATCAAGTAGGTAAAAAGTTTCATCATGTAATTCATTTGCGTGCTACACAAAAAAGATAAATATTTGGCCTAAAAACAACAAAGATTAAGCCTATATTAATCTGTGTATTTATCTTTTTCATACACACTACATGAGAACATATATGTTCATGAAATTTCATACGTGTATAATACAAATACACATGTATCTATATACTTTTTTTCAGATTTTTTCAATATGTGGAAATAGTATTTTCGCTGAAAAAAAAATAAAGAGCTATGTGGAGCTCGGTCTCTGCAATGCTTTTTTCGATGATTTCCACTCCTTTCTTGTTTACATACACTGTTTAAGTTTTCAGAATCATGCTTTTCAAAAGTATCCCGAGACTTCCAAAAGGCATAAACCGCGTCGACGCAGCTGCCTCTGCCCGCCATTTGGAGCAGAGCGGCCTCTCGTAATCCTGTTTCCAGTCTTCTCGTCCACACCTCGCGACCCTGTGGGCCCACGCCCCGCTCACGCACTAACGCCTCTTCAATTCATCTTCCCACCAAACTTTCCGCCCTCTGCCCCGCGGGCCCGCCGCAATTAATGAGCCGCTCCTACCCCAGGAGCCAGAAAACGTCCAAACCCGCCTGCCGTTCTCACCCGCGAGGACCCTTTCTTCCTCCCGGACCCAAGAAGACTCTGCTCAAAATCTCGCCAACCTCCGGGCCACCATCGCCATCACCATCGCTCCTTCCAAAATCCCCATCCAGACGAGCATTTGGATTGCCATTCCTTTGTCCGCTTCGCCCAAAAGTTAAAGCGGCGGCGTGCCGTTGTCCGCTTCTCCGCCAGTTCCGTTCCACCTGTGCTCCACCAGCCCGTCCCTCTTCTTGGCTGGCTTCAAGAAAAGACTGGTTCTGGTTCTGGCTCTGGATCCTCCGCTTCCCCAACCGCCTGTCTGAAGTTCTTGCGGGGGCGAGGCTGCTTGTTTGGGCGGCGGCAAGAGGCGATTCAGCCGCTGGAAGGCCTGCGCCGCAAAGGTAACCGCCCCTCGTCTCAGCTGGGGGATTGGGTTGATTTCAGTCGAAGGATTTTATTCTGTTTTTCCGGGCTCCTGCATGTTGGTGACGATACTGATTTTGTTTTGTGGGACTATTGTGCAGATCCAGTTCGCGGTGGATGGAGCGATGATGCGGGTGTTCTTGATAAGGTTCTTGCTTGCCTGATAAGCAAGGTTTCTGGTGGTTCCTCCTCCTGCCGACCAAGACACGGAAAATCTAAGCCTGTTCACACTTTCTATTGCTTCAATTTCCGAGTGCTCTTGCTGCCTGAGATGACATCAGTTTTGAGGGATTGCATGCCTTGGACTCTGGAACAGATTCATCATCTGTACTCTCTTCAGCTGTTCTAGCTCCCCCTTTTTCCTTGCTGGCTGGCTGCATCTTTGTGCAATTCAGGGCTCTTGTGTCCTGTAGCCCCAGTTTCTGTTTGGATTCATCATGGGCACCACTACCGAGCAGAAGATAGCTCTGCTCCTTCTTGGGACCATCTGGGTTCTTCTTGGTACCTGCAATGCTGCTGAATTCACCCCTGCAGACAACTACCTCATCAACTGCGGCTCTACGGTCGACGCTAATCTCAACGATGGGAGGGTCTTCAAAGCAGACAATTCCGGCTCGACTATATTGACATCACATCACAGCGTCCCCGCAAACACCTTGCCGGATGCAGTCATAAGTTCTGACAATCCTGTGCTGTATAAAACTGCAAGGATATTCATTGTGCCGTCGTCCTACTCCTTCAACATGAAGAGCCGTGGCCGGCATTTTGTCCGGCTACACTTCTTCGGTTTCAGATACCAGAGCTATGATCTTGCCGCGGCAAAGTTCAAAGTGTCCACCCAGCATGTTGTGTTACTTGACAATTTCACTCCGCCGAGCAATTCCTCACTGTTGGTCAGGGAGTATTCGCTGAATATTACCGAGGATATGCTGATTCTCTCATTTGTGCCTCTTGGAAACAGCACATCTTTTATCAATGCTATTGAAGTAATATCTGTTCCTGATGATCTGATACAGGATTCAGCCCAAACTGTGAATCCCTCCGGCCAGTATCTTGGCCTTGCAACGCAGTCATTTCAGACATTCTACAGGATTAATGTAGGTGGACGGGAGGTGACCGTTGTCAATGACACACTCTCGCGTTCATGGGATACTGACCAGAACTTCTTCATAAATTCCACTACCACTGAACTGTTTGCTTACCAAGGGAAGCTGAATTATCAGAAAGGAGCTGCAACCAAGGAGGATGCACCGGACAGTGTGTACAACACTGCAAGGCGGTTGGCTGTGCAAAATAGAACCAGCCCAGCGTCCAACATGACATGGCAATTTGATGTTGACGGTCGTTCGAGCTATCTGATCCGGTTCCATTTTTGTGACATAGTGAGCAAGGCAGCATATTCCCTCTACTTTGATATTTATGTGGATGGCGGGTTAGCGTTAGAAAATCTTGACCTCTCTGAAAAAGTTTTTGGTACCTTGGCTGTGCCATACTACACGGAATTTGTCTTGAAGTCAAGCAATCCTTCTGGTAAGCTAAGTGTCGGCATTGGGCCTTCCAGCTTGAGCAATGTGGCACCAGATGGCATCTTGAACGGCCTGGAGATCATGAAGATGAACATCAGTACTGGCACTATTTATGTTGTGTGGCCACCAGCAACGCCAAAAAGGAAACTGGCTATCATATTGGCCCCTGTTCTCGGAGGTGTTGGTGCTGTTAGCATTGCTATTATTCTCTGCTTTGTCCTCAGAAGAAAGAAGGAGAAGAAGCCGCGGCGGGCACCGACAAGTCGACCTTCAAGTTCTTGGTCACCACTTACCCTCAATGGCCTTAGCTTCCTTAGCATAGGTACCCGAACAACCAGCCGGACCACTCATACATCTGGGACAAACAGTGATGTAAGCTACCGAATTCCTTTTGCTTTGCTGCAAGTGGCAACAAAACACTTCGACGAGCAGATGGTTGTCGGAGTTGGGGGGTTTGGGAAGGTATACAAAGCAGTTCTGCAGGACAGCACCAAAGTCGCAGTCAAGCGGGGCAACCAGAAGTCCCACCAAGGGCTCAAAGAATTCCGGACAGAGATCGAGCTGCTGTCGGGGCTGCGACACCGTCACCTCGTGTCGCTCATCGGATATTGCGATGACCAGAACGAGATGATCTTGGTGTATGAGTACATGGAGAAAGGCACGCTGAAGAGTCACCTGTATGGCAGTGACATGCCTCCCCTCAGCTGGAAGAAAAGAGTGGAAATCTGCATAGGGGCTGCAAGGGGGCTCCACTACCTGCACACAGGTTTTGCAAAGTCGATCATCCATCGTGATGTCAAGTCGGCAAACATTCTCCTCGACGAAAATCTCATGGCCAAGGTTTCTGATTTCGGTCTCTCGAAGACGGGACCTGAGTTGGATCAAACACATGTTAGCACTGCGGTGAAAGGGAGCTTCGGGTATCTTGACCCTGAGTACTACCGGAGGCAGAAGCTGACCGACAAGTCGGATGTGTACTCATTCGGCGTGGTCTTGCTGGAGGTGATCTGTGCGAGGCCAGTCATCGATCCGACGCTTCCAAGAGACATGATCAACCTTGCAGAATGGGCAATCAAGTGGCAGAAGAGGGGAGAGCTTGGTCAGATCGTCGATCAACGGATCGCTGGGACAATCAGGCCAGAGTCATTGAGGAAGTACGGTGAGACGGTCGAGAAGTGTCTTGTGGATTACGGCGTTGACCGCCCTACAATGGGTGATGTCCTGTGGAATCTGGAGTTTGTGCTCCAGCTGCAGGAGGCCGGCCCGGACATCTCCAATGTCGACAGCATGAATCAGATCTCTGAACTTCCTTCAGACGCCAGAAGGATGGGCTCTTTGGAGATCGGTACCGCAGACGAAGCAGACGAAGGCCGCACGCACATGGATTACTCTCAGATGTCGACCAACGATGCCTTCTCGCAGCTGATGAACACTGAAGGGAGGTGAACTGGACTGCATTGTTTCTGTGTCACTAAGGAAGTTGGTAAAAACATGTTGACCTGGAGAAAAGAGATGTCTGTTGCTCGTCCATACCATGTACTGTTGTTGCTGACAAGCCCTTAATTGCATTCATGTTCTGATATATGTTTTGTTCTTTGAATTATATAAAGGATGATCTGTTAGATGTTTGTCAGCATATTCAAGAAGTGTTAACTACCTATTTGGAACACATGAACTTAAATATTCAGCCAAAAACAATTCCTTACAAAATTGACAGAAAATTTGTACAGGAACACTTTGCAGACCATAAGCAGCTTGCTGATCCTGATTCATTTTTTTTCACGATGCCTAAAAGGTACTCCCTCTTAGAGAAATATAAGAGTGTTTATAGATCACCAAGCCCGCGTTCAGGAATTCACCAGCTCCGCAGATTTGCGGAGCGGCGGTTTGCTCGCTCCTAGATTTTGTACTAGAGCTCCGTCCGCTCCCGGCTGCTCCCGGAGCAGAGTATTCCCAAACAGGGCCTAAAGTAGTGATGTAAACGCTAGTATTCCCAAACAGGGCCTAAAGTAGTGATGTAAACGCTCTTACATTTCCCTACGGAGGGAGTAGAACAGTAGTTTACGATTAAGGGGCAACAATTATTTAGCTAGTGACGTCTGGGAAACACTGATCATGCTAGCCAAGTCTACATAACATTGTTGCAACCGCAAAAAACTTTTTCAGATTCAGACAAGGCGGCATAACACATGTCAACATTTGTCAAACATGAAAAATTCATGACTCAGACAGGTTTGACAGGTTTAGACGAGGAGGCATAACGCGAACCGACGTTCGACAAACATACTAACATAGTCTACAAACATAAGAGTTCGGCCCAAGAGACGATGCAACAGGATTAATTCAAGTTGAGGGTGGTGTGCAGCGTTCACCATCACTCCCAGGGGCGGCTATCGCGGGCAGGACTCAGGCTGTTGCCTCTCACACCGTTATGTGAACCATTGACTTCAGCTTGCTCCCTTGGTGGGTGGCTCTTGCCATTTGGTGCTGGGCTGCGGTTCAAACCGGAAGGTGAAGCACTCCTCCTAGGGCTGTAACTAGAGCTTCTTGGTCGCCTTTCCTCGTGGCCAACAGCACGATCATCCCTCCTTGGATAAGGCGATCGGCTGTTAATAAGAAAATCACAACATTGATGATTAATGATACTGCTAGGAAAGCAACTCAGCAGAGAAGAATGTAAAACACCAGGCTCATGTTATACAAAGTTGCCGAGAGTGCCTCTTTGAACTATGCCACCACAATATTCACATAATTTCCATACATATCAGTAGCATCCATCAAATTATGCCACTCACATATCAGTAGCATCCATCAAATTATGGCACCCACTTATCACCAGATACCCGCTCTCTACAGACTCAACAATATTCATTTAATTTCCATACATATCTTCAGCATCCATCAAAATATGGCACAAACTTATCACCAGATACCTGCTCTCTACAGACTCACTGATCACATATCAACATATAGCAGTGGCAGGCATGAATAGATATATATATGACTATCAAAGGTAAGAGATTACTACTACATGGCTGAAAGGTAAACCCATTGCATTTGACCAAATCTATAGTAGGGTAACTCTCATAATAGTATGTTTATTTATTTACAAGATCCAATCATAATGCTAACAAGATATACTAGTATACCCAGACATATTAGTCCTTGGCATAACCACATATAGTTAAGCACTGGAGATTGCACAAACATCAGTCATAATGGCAAAAAAATTGGTTCATACCTGTAACTCCTGCTTAGGCTCCTTTCGCGATGAGGTGGTGGGGAGCGTGAGTAGCTTCTTCCCCGCCTGTATTTGCAAAAGCTAAAAATCAAATGTGCACTAACAAAAGGTAACATCACAAGGAAGCTCATTAAAGGGTGCAAGGAAATACTTGAGATTCTTAGGACTGTTTTGGCAGTTTTTTTCTATATGGCCCTTTTCTCCACAGCGATAGCACTTATTTTTCCAGTCGCCAGCATTGCAGTCACGAGCCCAGTGCCCATCAATCCCACAGTTAAAGCAGCGGCCAGAACCAGGAGGGGGTCCTCTGCCCAAGTACTCGCGGGAACCTCCTGGGCCACGCGGGATCTAGAAAAGCAACACAGACTTATCAACTGAAGTCGAGGACAGCAACATTAAGAATACAGCAACAGTACAACAAGTAATCAAACATCATTATCCTCCGCAATTAGAAAATCGGAGTCATGTAGCTGCAAAAATGCATATCTATACCTAGACCTATTTTTTATTACTAATAAAGGGAATATATATTCTTGGTCCGTCATGTGTATTTTGCAGAAAAATCCCTGATGTTTCTAAGTATCAACCCGCAGTCCATTAGTAATAAGTCGACAAAAAACGGTTCGGCCTTTTTTTTTCTCACGCACATGGGCCCACCCGCTTGGGCGGTCAGCAAATCCGGCAAAAAAGTTGCAGATACAAGAGATCCAACTCACTACCTGCCATCAAGTTTCCTTGCGTCGATCCAACTGACCTAACTCATATTTGTGAAAACAAAAGAGGTTTTGCATTTATTATATAGTACCACATCGCTCCTTTGCACACAATGTCACCAATTTATAAATGTCTGCGATCTGAAATCAATAAGTGCCTCGAGATTAATAAAGAGCGGGCCGGTGCATCCGGAATTAATGGAGAGACCCAAGATTCATGGAGGAATTAGTGGGTGAAAATGATCCGATTAAAACAGCTGATGCACAATGCCACGCCGCTACTGTTGGCCAACTAGAATTAATTAACCGGAGAGGGGGAGGTCGCTTGGCCAATTAAAATTAATTAATAGGAGATGGAGAGCGATCCATTGAACATGCATGAATATAACCCCTTGATTAATTTGTGGGAGAGAGGCAACAACAACAACAACAACAAAGCCTTTAGTCCCAAACAAGTTGGGGTAGGCTAGAGGTGAAACCCATAAGATCTCGCGACCACCTCATGGCTCTGGCACATGGATAGCAAGCTTCCACGCACCCGTCCATAGCGACCAACTCATGGCATGATGCGGTTTTTTTTTGCATATTATAAAACATATATAATTTCCCGCAAAAAAACCACACATATAATACCTACAGACTTAGTTGTTTCTGACAAAATATTGGGGTGCATCAGGTCCAGCTCCATCATGTTGGACGTCAAGGAAACCCTGGTGCGGGAGCTAGAGACGGGCACCTGTTTCAACTACGGTCGGGGTTCCGCCCATTCGCGCTGACACCATTGAGATAGAGGTCAGGATCATGGATGGCTAAGTACGGCTTATCTGCCGCCATGAACCCCATCTTGCTCGCTCTGTCAATCTCATAACTTGTGTCGAGATCTTATTTGCGCTCGCAAAGGTTCCGTGTTTTGCGTGGAATTTGGAATATCATTAACTGGTCACATTATGACAAGCATTTTGTATAACTTTCCTAATTTTCAAAGGAACATTCGAAAATTCACAGCCTACCTACTGCAGTCTTACCGTGGGTAGCACATTTTTTACTGCCACGAATCTTAACAAGGTTCATCATCCAGTCTCCTTCCATAAGGGCCTTGACTTCCTTCTTTAATTAAAAGTTTCATTGATCTTATATGTATTACTTAATTATCTGTTGAGCCGTTTAACTACATTGTGATCTGCTCCACGATAATCGGTGTTTGCTCCGGACGATGCATGCATCAAGTTTAAATGAGACTGGGGCCGCGCACCATCGTTGAATAGGTTGATAACTTGGCCACCATAGGTGACGGTAGTGAAGATTAGAAGTGACAACATGGATGGGCCGCTAGGGGCGTGCAAGCATTTGTTTCTCCCGTTGCAACGCGCGGGCACAATTTCTAGTAATAAAAGGATTAAACTTTGCGCATAGAGGAGAATTTTCAGTCCATCGAAGGCTCATTTGTAGATGGCATCAGGGTGAAGTTTACAGTAGCAAAGAACATTCATAAACAACAAAAGCTTACCCCTCTTGCAAACTCAACAATGATACGGCTCCCATCAATCTCTTGGCCATCAAGCTCATACCTTGCATCATCTGCATCCCGGGGATCGCTAAACTCCTGCAACATGATCCAGAAAAACAAAAATAGGGGTGGGCTTAACATGAAAAATCTAACAAAGTAGACAATTAGCTGCACATATTCCGGGAATAGAACATGGAAATCACGGGTGTAAGAGGTTACTTACAACGAAGCCATAATCATACTTCAGCTCCACACATCGTATTCTGTAGAAATGGTTGACAAAAACAGGAACACCATCAAGATGGTATGAAAAGTGCATCACCAGCCATCACACAAAGTAAACATCTACTCGTAGAATAGGCAACAGAATATTTCAAAAGAATCGCCAAAATCTTCTGTAACTTTGCAGCAAGACACCAATTTCCACCAAAGGCACCCTCACAGCATTGACACCAAGGTAATAGCCCCTCAATACCTTCATCAAGATTATTCAAGTCAAAGCTGGAAAGGTTTGTCTGACATGTGATGGCAAATTGGCAACAACCAGTAGCACTATGTAAATGGTCAAAATCAACAGATTATGCCGCAACAGAAGGAACCTTAAACTTCCGAAGCTTGCTAGTTGCTAGTCTCTACTAACAGGTAAGCCAATAAACAGCTAAACAATTACAAGTTAATAGCTAAAATGACACCTCTACCGAAAGTAACCTAGCAGAGCCTATTGATATAGCTGGATTAAAATTACATTATCAGTGATGCAGTAGTAGTCTTGACTCTAGGCTACATCAATGCCGAGGAACCTAAATTGACCCATACAACAACAACACAGCAACAAAGCCTTAGTCCCAAACAAGCTGGGGTAGGCTAGAGGTGAAACCCATAAGATCTCGCAACTCTTTTGGGTTTCACCTCCATAAGAGTGGCTGAGTTTTGACATTGGCTCGGGTATGTTGTTGGGACAACATAGGCGGAGTTCTAAATTGACCCATGATCTAGGGAAATATGCCTTTGCCTAAGAAGTATGCACAAATTAGAGCAAGCCAGGTGCAGCAAGTAAATGGTTCCCAAATTGCACGCAAACACTTGTTAAATCAAGTGGTGCACAAAAGGCGTAAACCAGATCCAATTTCCTCACCTCCCATATCTGCCGAAAAGGTACTCAACATCCTTGGTCCGGGTGTGCGTAGAAAGATGGCCCACGTACAACTTGGTGTTGCCACCATATCGGTCATACCGATCATAACGGTCATTATAGCGATCATAACGGTCGTCGTAACGATCATAACGGTCATCGTAGCGATCGTAACGGTCATCGTAGCGAGGCATCTTCAACTGCAAGAAAAAATTGATCGCGTTAAGGCATGCAGCCAAAATATTGTAAAACAAAGACATGTAAACATGCAAATGCACCTATACACATTTGGTCAATATATCCAGTGATTAACACGTAAGGCGCTTCCATAAAATTTCAATACAAACGGCAAGGGAGTCGCATTGAAATAAACAATTTCCTATATATCAGGAGGGGGCGGAACATAATAGATAACACAAAAAGTACTCCAATACTAGAATGTGATCTCATGCTTTGCAACAGCATATTATTAACTCACTGTCAAAAGTTCATACGTGGAACAATAGAAGATTGAGCACATCCCTTTGGGAAAAAAGGGGATCCAAGGTATGCACCAAGACCGGCATATAGCAGATTAACAGGGGCATGCCTAAATATGCAAATGCACCTAAGTTTTCATAACATGCTGCACCATCATTACCTGTATACATTAGTCTAACTATTCAGAAACTAAGACGCTTCTATGCAATTTCTATACAGGCGGCAGCGGAATTGTGTCAAAATAAGCTAGATTTGCCCTCTATAGGTGAAAGGGGGCTGGAATTTAAAGGAGAACACAGAGTTAATTTCTATTGAAGATCAAATTATGCTTCCCAACAGCATTATCAACTCGAATACCCATTTTTTTCCGGCATAGCACGACGAGAATAGTTAAATTTTGGTTTGAGATGAACAGAGAGCAGCACCAATCAAACAGCACCAAAGCCGTAGTTCGCTAAACCCTAGCAAGCGCGAATCTTTTCCAAACCTATCAAAAGGCTACCAAATGAAAAGGTGGAAGGGCCCCTCTCTAGAATCTTCTAGCGAAGAACAACCTCTTCATCGTTTCGACCATGCATGATCGCGGCAAACCCAAGAACAAGAAAACGCAGCCGAAGGACGCATAGCTCGCGAACAGAATCAAGCCGGCCGCACGGCACGGGAGAGCACGATGCGAAATCCGAGAAACGAGCCGCGTGCGCTCGCGCGGCAATGCGCACGCCCCCGCGAGATTACGCGCTCACCGAGCGGCCGAAGAAAAGAACGGGGAATCTTGCGGAAGAGATAATCCAGTCAGAATTACGGTGGCGTCCACCTACTTACCCCCCGACGCGAGTGGCGGCGGCAGCGGCTGCGTGGCAAGAACCCTAGCCCGGCGAGGCGCCGACAGCGGAGACGGGGACGGCCACGGAGAGAGAGCAACCGGCGGCGGTCGAGGAGCAGTTTATATGATGGCCGTCTGGGCTTGGATGAGGCCTGTCCAGGGTCCAGTTGTTGTGGGTTACGGGCCTACAGGGTCAAGGGAGAGTGATGTGACCACAAAGTTGCAGTCTCTGCCCTCCAAAAAAAAAAAGACGAGTTGCAGTCTAAAAAAAAGAAAAAAACTATCGCTCAAACTTTTCTCAGAAAAAAAAATAAAAACTATCACCTTTAGCAAGACTTTCAAGCTTGATCTCATAAAAAACAGAAAGTTCAATAAATCTAAATAAAATCTAACGTAAATTTTAAGGGAAATTTTAGTTGGCGTCCATCAGATATGTTGGAGCCAGGGGACGAATCATACGTTGGAACATCCCTACCTGGTGATCGTCAGCAAGATTTTGGGGTCCATTTTTTGCAAGGGATAGGAATCGGACTACCGATCCTAAACAAGGTTTCGAATTTCGAAACCAGAAAATTTCGACCACCATCGAAACCATTGGAATTTTTGAAAATTCATAAATTTCAAAATCTATTAAATACAAATCAACAATTTTTCAATTTGAATTTAAACAATTTAATAAATAGTTACTGTGGCTATAATTTTTTCACATAAACGTTTGATCTATCCCAAGAATCAGTTCTTGTATAAATTGATT
Organism: Triticum aestivum; assembly: GCF_018294505.1. Taxonomy (NCBI): domain Eukaryota; kingdom Viridiplantae; phylum Streptophyta; class Magnoliopsida; order Poales; family Poaceae; genus Triticum; species Triticum aestivum. The sequence goes on along the minus strand of NC_057794.1, from coordinate 108,930,586 downwards.
CAATTTGAATTTAAACAATGAATAAATAGCTATTGTGGCTATACATTCACATAAACGATTGATCTAACTAAAAGGTCAATTCATGCCAACTGTTATGGTAGACCCAGGTTCGAATCTTAGCTGGGTCGCTAGGTTGTTTCTTTGACAAATTTTCATACAACATGCATAAATAGTTTAAATTTGAATGTAAACAATTGAGTAAATAGCTATTGTGGCTATAGTTTCACATAAACGATTGATCTATCCCAATGGTCAGTTCTTGACATATGTTATGGTAAATGCAGGTTTGAACCTTAGCTATGTCGTTTGTTTGATACCCTAGACTTGACGCATGCTGTGTAGAGAGCTATGTCGACCACTAGGCTATGTGAAGTAATATGTAGTAATAAGGTTTCCACCCTATTTTATAAAAAATGCTAGATTTATGGGAATCCTTTGACGGACGGAAGCTATAGGGTTGGCTAGCCTAATCTCATTGATTCTATCCCCATAGGTTTAGCTGCGGGACTCAAATTGTGATAAATCCTAGATGGGAAAGTAGTGGTTGAACCCCACATCAGTGCACCCACGCAAAAAAGAACATACCAAACATTTCAAAAAAATCTGAAACTTTATGGAAATGATCATCAACAAATATTAGAGAGGCCTGCCAAGTTTGGTGGTCAAATGACATCCGAGGAAAACTGTACAAAAAACAAAAATACTAATTTTGGTCAAACAATTTACGTATATTTGAGTATTTTTGTCTTTTTTTGTATAGAGCTCCTGGGATGTCATTTGACCACGAAAAATTTCAAGCCTCTCTAACATTTCCTAATGATCATTCGCACAAAGTTTCAGATTTTTTCAAAATGTTTTAATATGTTTTCTTCCATGGGTGCACCAAGGATGGGTGTAGAAAAACCACTCTTATCTTCGTAAACACTTTCTGCAGAAACTGCTCGTAACTGTAGCAAAGTTCTTATTTTATACGAACAAATTTAAATACCAATTTTTTTGAAACAAAATACGAATATTTCACAAACCATTGAAACCATGATCCTAACTTCCCATCTGACCATTCCTTGCCTCCTACCATATATTATGCCATTTAAAAAAATCATCTCCAATAACTTCCTGCTTCATCCCATAAAAAACCCAGCCTACCCCTACCATTTTTGTCCCTTCAAAACCCTAGTCCACTCCCTTTCTGTGTGAACAGCCTAGCGCGGGAAGGGTTTCTTCCTTTGAGTCCTTCCACGCCAATGCCACTCCGACCCCCGACTTCAGTCGTTCCTTGTCCCATTCAACCCCAGTAGTACACCAGACGACACCCCCACTTCAACTACCTCGACCCCGGCCACCGCTTCAAGACCCTCGCGAGGTCGCTTCCCTCCACCGTGTGTGACATGGAGTAGCACGTCGCGTAGGCTGTGCCGCCTCCGTCGAATGCGACAGATCGTCCCAGCTGGACACGCCTTCTTTCCTCGTCACCTGAATTCTGCTCTAGGTTGTGACATCACCTCCCTTGTTCGGCCCTGCTTCGACGTCCTCGAATGTTCCTCCCATCCCCCCTAGAGGCAGGGCGTGTCCACGGCTTCCCAGCGTCTCCTTAACCTCCACGGGTAAATGTCGACATCATATTGCCTCCCAGAGGTTCGGTGGCATAGGTGCACATGGACTAACCAGTTCACTGACTGGGCATGAGTTGGGTAGTTTTCTTTTCCTTTTTTGTTTGGTTCAAGATTATCTTCCTGAACAATTGATGGCATGTAAGTGCATAGGGCTAGTTGAATCACACTTTTGTGGAGTATTGCCCCTGTTTGTATATCTTCCCAATGAAGTGCTTAGGCGGGCATTATGATGAGTGTTTTGATCACGCTAGAGGCATCACTAGTCTCGAGTGAATTGACTAGCTGATATCTGCACGAATTGAGATGGTCACACAAGGAAAGTTTTAATTTATATGAGGTTTTGGCAAAATTGGATTTAATTTGAGTATGGGTAGGGAATCACAATAAGTGTTTCGATTTAGTGAAGATTTTGGTAAGATAACACATTTTTTTTTATTTCATTGAGGCTTTGGTAACATTTGATTTTATTGGGTTTGAGTTTGAGTAGAGGAACACAAGAAAAAAAGACGATTTAGTTGAGGTTTGTTAAGATTTGATTTTGTAGCGGAACACGAGAATTTTTCTGGATTAGTTGGGCTGTTGGTAAGATTCGATAGTTAATGCATGATGTGGAGGGAGGGGTGACGTACAGAAGAAAAAACTAAACAGTGGAAGGGCAAAGATGGAAGCGAACATACAACAATGAACTCCCATTTAGTATTACTCAAAAAAGAAGAACTCCCATTTAGTAGAGATATTTTCACTTTTAATTGAGATGCAAGTGATTAGAGAGTCTCGTTTCTCCCTGGGTTGGGTGGGTTGGTTTTGGGTGATTTCGAGCAGTCCAAATATTTTCCCCGGGTTTGTAAAAGCCTGCTATGCTAAGCCTGCATGGCAAGCTGCGCTTGAAGATGCGAAGTCGCCTTGGTGTCGCATGCCCGCATGCCTTTCTTTTTTGGGACCAACTAGTTAACAAGTACCCTTTCGGGGATACTCCGCGAGCATCCGGGAGCGTTTTCCCTGTTGACATGTGATGCGCCTAGGCCAGTCGCACGTTGGACGCACTAGGGGATGATTTTTTTAAAAAAAATTGCACACCTTTTTTTGAATTTTTAGATTATGCTTGTTTTTTTTCTAGGTTTTCGGCATTTTTAAGTTTTTTGTACTTATTCTTCTCCCGTGAAGCACACGTGCGAAAAGCATAGATGTGCTTCTCCGTGAAGCACACTTGTGCTTTTTCGGGAAACACATTTGTGCTTCCCAAAAGTTAAAAGCACAATTTTGTTTCATGAAAAAACACAAATGTGCTTTGGCGTGAAAGCACATGTGCTTTCCATAGTCGTGCTTCGACGTGAACACACTTGTGCTTTTTATAACTCACATTGTGCTTCCCAGAAAGTATGGAGCATGATTGTATTTCTTGAAAAGTGAAAAGGCGCAAATGTGTTAAAAAGGTGAAAAAGCACGGTTTCAATTTTATTTTTAGGTTTCTTTTCTTGAATATCGTTTTCCCTTTCTGTCTCCATTTTATTTTTCAATTTTTGGTTTGTTTCAAAAAAGTTCACCAAAACCTACTACTGAGATCTAGTTTCAAAGATCTCGATGCGAGAAATAGGTGAAAACAGTTCATGATTTGGACTCACAATTCGTGAGATAAAACGTTTTGAAAAAACAGATGAACGAAAAACACACACAAAACTCTCATATTGCAACACGAAAGGCATTTTCCTTATTTAATACGGTTTTGCTATTTCTCACGTGCCTAATTTTTATGTTGCACAGTCACTTTTCTCTTTTTTCCTTCTTCCCAACCTAACCAGAGAAGAATAACCCGACTATCTATCTTAGGGGGCAGCCATGGCCTCATTATTTATCGTAGGGGGAAGCTACAACCCCATTATCTATCTTAGGGGTGGGGTGCAGGGGATCGTCAGAGGCTTTCACCAATGGTGTGAGGCTTAGAGGGGTGGCCGGCGTGATGGCTAGCAACGGCAGTGGCGGTTGGTTGAGGGGAGGGCAGGGGGCGGCGAGCCAGTGCGTGGTAGCGCCCGCCGACTACAGGGGGTGGAGGTAGGCGGATGGGCAAGGAGGAAAGCTGCAGGGAGGAGGAACAAGATGAACAAGTCGCGTCATGAATTTAGGCCGTTGGATATTGAGCCTTTTTTCTGCCACCTGTTAAAATAGACGGCCCCTATTTAACAAGGTTGCCCTTGATCAGACACATGCAACAAATACTACTTCCTCTAGAAACGTTCCCGATTGTAATGTGCGCATATTATATGCGTAGTACTGAGTTAGGGCGGACAGTGCCTGATATCAAAAGATGACAACCAGATTTTTATGCCTAATATGACTGAGCAAAGCGTACAACCATCCATTCATCACAGTGGAAAGTGCTACATGACGCCAACTTGACAGAAAACAAACTCTTTTTTTTTGAATAGTTTGGATTGCTTCACATTGTAATAGTACTCCGCATACAAATGGATGTCAGTGAGCTTATGCATCGTCTGACCAGTTAGTGGAATATTGCAGATAACATGGTAGTCTCTGATGCTGCTCAAGGACGCATATATCACTCATTGGTTACTACTAGTGTTTCTTCATTCACATCAAAAGCTTTCCTTGCTTGCTTGAGCTCTTCATTCATGGAGAGTAGCTCGGTAGCACGGTGCAGTTTCCGCATATCCTAGGGAAAAAAAGTGAAATGCAAATGCTTAGCTTTGGCGAACTCTGGTGATACAAGTGAAGAGGAAATAACATAGTCTCATGTAGTCCAGACCATACCTTTCGGATAAGGTAAAGAAAATCCTCTGTCAAGAGCTTCCCCCTCTTTGAAGCCACATTCTGAGCCTTGTGGACCTGGGAAAAGGCACACCATGGATTCACTCGGCTATGGAACCATAAACTACTCTAAAAAAAACAATGGAATTATAAACAGCCATGAACTTGAAAAACAAACTGGCATAACTGGTTAAATATGGCGCAATTCTGGATTTCTTGGTTCAACATGAATGGTTTGTGTTGAAAGTTGTGGCAGGTAGATGAGTTACTCATTTGTGTACAATACATTTATTTGAAATCAAATTGACTCACTATCGTACAGTGCAAGATGTCAATCCATATTCAGATTATTAATCAAGAAAAAACAGTTACCCAATTATGTCTATTTGCATAGGAAACTACCCAAAACTTCCTAAGTGTACTTAATGGACTCTACTGAAAAGATGAATAATGGTTCAATGGGTCATGCTATCCTCAACAAGACCTTCTATCTGTGCATAGTGTGTATTCTTTTACCAGGCCAAACATAAACTACATAGTTGTACAAATGGCAGAAAATGGGTCACGCAATCCTCAACAAGACCTTTCTATCTGTGAACAGTATGTATTCTTTTAGCAGGTCAAACATAAATTAAACAGCTGTACAAATGCAAGAGAAACTTACGAGGTCAGTAACATATTCTACAACAATGTCCTCCACAAGTGCAACTGTTTCTGGAAGTGGCTGCAAAACCAGCAAAAAAAAGTCAGTTGCATCGTAAGTCCAGAGCATCTAAGATTTAAAAGGGGAATAACATGTTCCTTTACTCCATCTTTTTTTTTTTATTTTTGAGATCTCTAGTAGGAGCATTGACTTATTTACTATGCGAAGAGTGAAACTAAAATATTACAAGGCCCGCCAGGCTATCCACACAGCAGCACCGAAAAGAAATGAGAGGCAATAGATGCTAGCTGGCAAAAAACTAGGGGTTCCTCTAGGACCTGCCCAACAGAAAGGCATCCAGTTCAGCTCGCCCTGAACATGAGAGGCCAAACGGCCAGTAGCCACTCACGATGAAAAAACTAGCGGTTCCTTCCACACATTCAACATAACATAGATGAACAGCACACATAATTTTAATTTTCAATAGAGATTGCAAGCAACCACTATCCCATATGCATTGACACTTGTTAGGGATTGGCTGTTGTCTGATTGCAAAGGTGTAAGCTAAGCAACAACCAAAAATCATTGATAAACACAGTCTAAGCAAATATGTACTGATTCCAGGTATGTCCCTTTTACTCTTCTAAATATATTTCAAATTTTCAACCATTAAATATTACAGTAACATGGTATACCCACGCCTTGTTTGCTACCACTCTTCTTGCAAAATGCCACTTATGGACCATTGCATCCTGAATTCTTAAATACACTACACTGACTGCATTCTGTTCTACATAATTCCTAACCAAAAAAATTAGGGAACCAGAGAGAGAATTGGTCATGGGTCAACTTACATTTGGATCGTCCCCAAAGCCATACATCATGTGCTGCACTGAAAGGAAACGAATAGAAGTGAGCCACAAGTATGGGGAAAATAAACAGAAAAAACTAACAATTCAGAAAACAGAAGAAGGCCTTACGGTCCTTCTGGAAGACGCCGCGCTTGCGCTTAAGGCTTGATGCGGCTGCGTCAGCGCCGCCAACGGCGTGCGGTTGGTTGGAGGAGGACGCCTGGCCCGGCGCCGCGGCATGCGCCGAGGCCTTGGACTTGCCGGCCGCCGGCGTGGCCGGGGAGGAGTTGTGACCGTGGCCCGAGGCCCCTGCCGCGGCCGAGGACTTGGACTTGGCAGCCGCAGGCGTGGCCGGGGAGGGCTGATGGCCCTGGCCCGAGGCCGCTGCCGCGGCCTGCCCCGAGGACTTGGATTTCCCCGCAGCCGCCGCGGGCGGGGCAGGGTGATTGCTGCTAGGGTTCTGCATCCCAGCGTCGGGGGGCAGGACAGAGTGGCGAGGCAGGGGCAAGAGATTTCGGCTGGCTACGCTTCCTAGCGGCGCCCGGGGATTTTGATCCGTCGGGCTCCGGCTGCGTCTAGGGCTTCCCGTTCACTGCTGCGGTTGATTTCTGCAATTCACAAAGAGGAGCGTACCTGCGGTTCACGGCGAATAAGAGCAACTGTAGCACGCCCCACATCCTCACGGCCGTAAAACGTATTTGCAGTTTAGAAAAACGTCTTTGCGGGGCCGCGGTTGCAGATATAGCTGGCCAAACGGGTCGGGCCGGTCCGGCCAGGCACGGCACGGCCTATCCTAATCGTGCCTGGCACGGCCTAGCCTGCGAAGGCATGATTATTATACGGGCCGTGCCGTGCCGGCCCGCGTGCTGCAGCCTGCAGCCCAGGCACGGCCCGTATGTTAATCGGGCCGGCCCATCGGCACGCTAATTTGCCTTCTATTTTGCGCATTGGGCGTTTTTAGCCTATTTTTACATGTTGGGCCACATTAGGATACATAAAAATAAAATAAAAAGATAATCGGGTTGTGCCGTGCCGGCCCGCGTGCTCGGCCTTCAGGCCCAGGCACGACCCTTGACGTGCCGCGTGCCGGGCCTGGCCCATTTAGCACGTGCCGTGCCGACCGTGCTACCGGGCCGGCCCAGCTATCCCGGCCCGTTTGGCCACTTATAGTTGCGGACTCCGCATAATAGACCTGTATATTCACGAAATATGTTTTTTTATGGATCGGCTTTGCGGCGTCTGATCTGACGCAGCTTCTCCCGGCTCGTAAAACTTAAATTTGCACCTTAATTTGATCTAGCATATTGCATTTCTTCGCTTTTTCAACAACATTGAATATAAAAGACATCACCAAATCTTTGCTAGAATAGCAAGATCAAAGAAAACAAGAACCACAAGTATGCATTTTAGAAGATTTTCAACTTTCATAACTGTTCCCACTAGTTGAACTAATATCTTCTCCATGCATTCGTTGTTGATCTATGGATTCTTGATTTTGCATTCTTCTTTCTTCATCTTTGATTCGAAAGAAATAAATGTTGCTTCTCCTCTAGTTGCACATGCAGCCGCATCATCGCTTTCAATTATACTAACGAGTGCACCAACATCTATAAAGTTTCTTTCTATCAATAAATCAATGTATTGGTCTTCCCAAAACCAAAATGAGCATCCATCGTCCCACACAAAGAATGGCCATGTTCGAAATGAGGATCCGCAAATTGAACTAAAGAATGAGCTATCAAATGAGCTACCGCAAGTGCACGTACCCCGCCGTTTTCGCATTTGAAGAACACCCATTCGATGTGCTTCGGTGATAATCCACAAGTATAGGGATCGCAATAATTTTCGAGGGTAGAGTATTCAACCCAAATTTATTGATTCGACACAAGGGAAGCCAAAGAATATTCTCAAGTATTAGCAGCTGAGTTGTCAATTCAACCACACCTGGAAACTTAATATCTGCAGCAAGGTATTTAGTAGCAAGTAATATGATAGTAGTAGTAACGGTAGCAGTTTTGGTTATATAGTGATTGTAACAGTAGCAACGAAAAAGTAAATAAGTGAACAACAATATATGAAAAGCTCATATGCATTGGATCAGTGATGGATAATTATGTTGGATGCGATTCCTCATGCAATAGTTATAACATTGGGTGACATAGAACTAGCTCCAGTTCGTCAATGTAATGTAGGCATGTATTCCGAATATAGTCATACGTGCTTATGTAAAATAACTTGCATGACATCTTTTGTCCTACCCTCCTGTGGCAGCGGGGTCCTATTGGAAACTAATGGATATTAAGGTCTCCTTTTAATAAAGTACCGGACCAAAGCATTAACACATAGTGAATACATGAACTCCTCAAACTACGGCCATCACCGGTAAGTATCCCGATAATTGTCATCTTGGGGTTAACGGATCATAACATATCATAACATATAATAGGTGACTATAGACTTGCAAGATAGGATCAAGAACTCGCATATATTCATGAAAACATAATAGGTTCAGATATGAAATCGTGGCACTCGGGCCCTAGTGACAAGCATTAAGCATAGCAAAGTCATAACAACATCAATCTTAGAACATAATGGATAGTAGGGATCAAACCCTAACAAAACTAACTCGATTACATGATAAATCTCATCCAACCCATCACCGTCCAGCAAGCCGATGATGGAATTACTCACGCACGACGGTGAGCATCATGAAATTGGTGATGGGGGAAGGTTGATGATGACGATGGCGACGGATTCCCCTCTCCGGAGCCCCGAACGGACTCCAGATCAGCCCTCCTGAGAGAGTTTAGGGCTTGGCGGCGACTCCATATCGTAAAACACGATGAATCCTTCTCTCTGATCCCCCCCCCGAAAGTGAATATACGGAGTTGGAGTTGAGGTCGATGGAGCGTTAGGGGGCCCACGAGGCCGGGGGCGCGCCTAGGGGGGTAGGCGTGCCCCCACCCTCGTGGACAGGGTGTGGGCCCCCTGACGTGGATTCTTCTTCCATTATTTTTATATATTCCAAAAATAATCTCCGTTGATTTTCAGGTCATTCCGAGAACTTTTATTTCTGCACAAAAATAACACCATGGCAATTCTGCTGAAAATAGCGTCAGTCCGGGTTAGTTTCATTCAAATCATGCAAGTTAGAGTCCAAAATAAGGGCAAAAGTGTTTGGAAAAGTAGATACAACGGAGACGTATCAACTCCCCCCAGCTTAAACCTTTGCCTGTCCTCAAGCAATTTAGTTGATAAACTGAAAGGGATAAAGAAAAACTTTTACAAACTCTGTTTGCTCTTGTTGTTGTAAATATGTAAAGCCAACATTCAAGTTTTCAGCAAAGATTATGAACTAACCATATTCACAATAACATTTACGTCTCATGTTTACTCATATTAACGACATAATCAACTAGCGAGCAATAATAATAAATCTCAGATGACAACACTTTCTCAAAACAATAAAATATGATATAACAAGATGACATCTCGCTAGCCCTTTCTGAGACCGCAAAACATAAATGTAGAGCACCTTTAAAGATCAAGGATTGATTATACATTGTAATTCATGGTAAAAGAGATCCAGACAAGTCATACTTAATGTAAACTAATAGTAATGGATGCAAATGACAGCGCTGCTCTCCAACTGGTGCTTTTTAATAAAAGGATGATGACTCAACATAAAAGTAAATGGATAAGCCCTTCGCAGAGGGAAGGAGGGATTTGTAGAGGTGCCAGAGCTCAGTTTTGAAATAGATATGAATAATATTTTGAGCGGTATACTTTCATTATCAACATAACAACCGAGAGATATCGATATCTTCCATGCTACATGAGGGAGTCCTGGATTAGGGGGTCCTCGGACTGCCGGACTATATACTTTGGCCGGACTGTTGGACTATGAAGATACAAGATTGAAGACTTCGTCCCGTGTCCGGGTGGGACTCTCCTTTGCGTGGAAGGCAAGCTTGGCAATTCGGATATGTAGATCTCCTCCCTTGTAACCGACTCTGTGTAACCCTAGCCCCCTCCGGTGTCTATATAACCCGGAGGGTTTAGTCCGTAGGAAGAGAACAATCATAATCATAGGCTAGCTTCTAGGGTTTAGCCTCTACGATCTCATGGTAGATCAACTCTTGTAATACTCATATCATCAAGATCAATCAAGCAGGAAGTAGGGTATTACCTCCATCGAGAGGGCACGACCCTGGGTAAACATTGTGTCCCCCGCCTCCTGTTACCATCCGCCTTAGACGCACAGTTCGGGACCCCCTACCCGAGATCCGCCGGTTTTGACACCGACATTGGTGCTTTCATTGAGAGTTCCACTGTGTCGTCATCATAAGGCTTGATGGCTCCTTCGATCATCGGCAACGAAGCGATCCAGGGTGAGGTTTTTCTCCCCGGACAGATCTTCGTATTCGGCGGCTTCGCACTGCAGGCCAACTCGCTTGGCCATCTGGAGCAGATCGAGAGCTACGCCCCTGGCCGTCAGGTCAGGTTTGGAAACTTAAACTATACTGCCGACATCCATGGAGACTTGATCTTCGACGGATTCGATCCCGTGTCAGGTGCGCTGCATAGCCACGACGAGCATGACTTAGCTCTGCCGCCGGACAGTGTTCGGGAGATCACACCTGTGGCAACTCCAGCCCTCGATCCGGAATAGATCGCGCCGTCCGAGGACGGGTGGATGGACCCCGCCACGGAGGCCGCACACTCAGCGGCGATAGATCCGAATACTGGCTTCACCTCCTATGAGACCTGTGTTGCCGGGTCCTTGGATTCGTCCCCGGCCACGGGTTCCAAACCGCCTGCATCCATGCCTATCGAATCTGATTGGGCGTCGATCATGGAGTTTTCCTCCGCGGATATCTTTCAGGACCCACCCTTGGGCGATGTGCTAAATTCATTAAGGTCTCTCTCCTTGTCAGGAGGCCCTTGGCCGAACCGTGTCCGGCTTGAGTGGGAAGCGGACGACGAAGAAATTCATCCCCCACCCACCACCCACTTAATAGCCACTGTTGACGACTTAACCGACATGCTTGATTTCGGCTCTGAAGACATCGATGGTATGGACGATGATGTAGGAGAAGAACAGGAACCACCACCCACAGGGCGCTGGACTGCCACCTCATCATATGATATATACATGGTGGATACCCCCAAAGAAAGCGATGGCAATAAGGCAAGAGAGGATAATCCCCTCGAGAAGCAATCTAAGCACCGGCGTCAACGGCGCCGCTCTAAGCCCCGCCATAGCAAAAATGGAGATACCGTCACAAGAGACAATAATGTTGCGGATAGCGCCGAAGACGAAGACAATCCCCTCCAGCCAGGCCTCGAGCGGGAGGATGGGCAAGCTATCCCTAAGGAACAGGCAGCAGACGGAGAATCAGAGGATGCCAATTACATGCCTCTCTCCGAAGGCGAGGTGAGCCTCGGCGATGAAGAATTTATCGTGCCTGAGGATCCCGCCGAACAGGAGCGCTTCAAGCGTCGGCTTATAGCCACAACAAAAAGCCTGAAGAAAAAGCAACAACAGCTTCAAGCTGACCAAGATCTGCTAGCGGATAGATGGACTGAGGTCCTGGCGGCCGAGGAATACGAACTCGAGCGCCCAACCAAAAGTTACCCAAAGCGCAGGTTGCTACCCCAACTCGAGGGAGAAGCATTAAAGCCTACACTTCCAGCGTATGATGCGGCTGACCGACCATCTTGTGGCCGAGACAAAGCGGCATGTCAGGCCGAAGTCCAGCCCGCACCCCATCGCCAGTTAAACAAAAATACCAAGGCCCGGGGTAACATGCAGGACCTGCGAGACGCATTGGAAAACAAAGCAGTACATGCAAGATCGATCTACGTATCACGGGGGCGCGCCCCAACACATGACGACGACCGTCACGCCGGATATACTAAAAGCAAATCCGGCCGGGCCGAATACAGCACACAAGACTCGTATGAACTCCGTCATGATATAGCCCGGCACAGAGGCGCCGCACACCCCCTATGCTTCACTGATGAAGTAATGGATCACGAATTCCCAGAAGGTTTTAAACCCGTGAACATTGAATCATATGATGGTACAACAGACCCCGCGGTATGGATCGAAGATTTCCTCCTCCACATCCACATGGCCCGCAGTGACGATCTACATGCCATCAAGTACCTCCCATTAAAACTCAAAGGACCTGCTCGGCATTGGCTCAATAGCCTGCCGGCAAACTCCATTGGCAGTTGGGAGAATTTGGAGGACGCATTCCTTGACAACTTCCATGGCACTTATGTGCGACCACCGGATGCCGATGACTTGAGTCACATAACCCAACAGCCAGGGGAATCAGCCAGGAAATTCTGGACTCGGTTCCTAACTAAAAAAAAACCAAATTGACGACTGTCCGGATGCCGAGGCCTTAGCAGCATTTAAGCATAACATCTGCGACGAGTGGCTCGCCCGACACCTCAGCCAAGAAAAGCCGAAATCCATGGCAGCCCTCACGACACTCATGACCCGCTTTTGTGCGGGCGAGGATAGCTGGCTGGCTTGCAGTAACAACACATCAAGAAACCCTGGCAATTCAGATGCCAAAGATAGCAACGGCAGGCCACGTCGCAACAGACACAAGCGCCGCAACAACGGCGACAACGCTGAAGACACGACAGTTAATGCCGGATTCAGTGGCTCTAAATCGGTCAGTGGAAAAAGCCATTCAAAAGAAGCAATCCGGGCCCGTCCAGCTTGGACTGCATACTCGATCGTTCGTGTCAAATTCACGGCACCCCCGATAAACCAGCCAACGACACCAACAGAGAATGTTGGGTGTTCAAACAGGCCGGCAAGTTGAATGCCGAAAAAAAGGAAAAGGGGTTGCATAGCGACGACGAAGAGGAGCCCCTGCCGCCGAACACAGGAGGATAGAAGAAATTTCCTCCCCAAGTGAAAACGGTAAACATGATATACGCAACCCATATTCCCAAGCGGGAACGGAAGCGTGCACTGAGGGATGTCTATGCGATGGAGCCAGTCGCCCCAAAGTTCAACCCATGGTCTTCTTGTCCGATCACCTTCGATCACAGGGACCACCCCACCAGTATCCGTCATGGTGGTTCTGCCGCATTGGTCCTTGACCCCATCATTGATGGATTTCACCTCACTCGAGTCCTTATGGACGGTGGCAGCAGCCTGAACCTACTCTATCAGGATACAGTGTGCAAAATGGGTATAGACCCCTCGAGGATCAAACCCACCAAAACCACCTTTAAAGGTGTCATCCCAGGTGTAGAGGCCTGTTGCGCGGGCGCAATCACACTAGAAGTGGTCTTTGGATCTCCGGACAACTTCCGAAGCGAGGAGTTAACCTTCGACATCGTCCCCTTCCGCAGTGGCTACCACACACTGCTCGGAGGAACCGCATTTGCCAGATTCAGTGCGGTACCACATTATGCATACCTCAAGCTCAAAATGCCAGGACCTCGTGGGGTTATAACAGTTAATGGAAACATAGAACGCTCGCTCCGCACGGAGGAGCACACTGCGGCCCTCACAGCAGAAGCGCAAAGCAGCCTTATGAGGTAAACCGCCAATTCGGCGAAAAAGACCCTGGACACCTTCAAACGAGTCCGGAGTACCCCGCAAGAGGATCACCAGGCACGTTTATAGCTTGCCTAGCAATTCGGCCTCCATCCTAGTCCCAGTCAAGCAGCGAAATTTGCGCCGCGCGTACATAATTACGCACTGAAGATACCATGGGCATAGGCGGAGGCACGACCCACAATGCGGCTCAACCCTTCAGGACCCGTATAACTTTAACATTTTCTTCCTTTCAGGCCCCTATTCTCTAAAGGCCCTCTCCGATCGTCTGATTATCGGATCCGTCAGGGGAAGGAAACACCAAGGAAGCAAGAAGCTTTGACATACAAGGGAATCCTCAGGTGATCTCTGATAATGATCAATATACCTGTTTTGCATACCCACACGCAGCTTGACCTTGGATAGGACATGTCAAATAGTCATATCTTTTACTTATTGCACAACATGTATGCATACGATTTGACATATCATCTAAATAACAATGTACAACATTAGCTCATTATTGCATTCCTTTATCTTTTTTCCCTGTCTGCTTATTTACGACAAATCACACCCGTACATTCTGATGCGACCAGTGCGCCAGGGGCTTCAGTGTACCCCATAACACGGCATGAAAAGTCCGAACACTTTCAACAGTGCGGCACCCCGAACTTATAGCATTATATGCATCAGCTCCGAATCATGTCCTGGGTCAATAGTTGGGTTTGCCCGGCTCCCATGTTTTGGTACCTTACGTTCCGCTATATTGGCTAAGGTAGCACTGGGAGATCTACTGCGATTGTGTCCCGGTTCTTCCGGACGAGCACCTCAGTAGAGAAAGCCGAAAACTGACTGTCATGATGCAGCGAGAGCTGGTCGCTGTTCGAGAGGTCTCAAATCCTTAAAGATTTTTTCCGCTTCGGGCGAAGAGTCGGCCTTGTCCGATTTAGGCATACATAGCGCCCCAAGTTCGGCCTTCCGAATACTAGGGGCTTCGCCGAAATTTAAAATTGTAGACTTCTATGGCTAAGTGAGAGTGATAAAGCTTTATAGTCCGATTGCCTGATTCGTTGTGCTGAACACCTCCTTCGAAGGACCCAAAACTGGGATAAAGAGTGGTCAGGTTTATCCCGAACACCTCAGTACTAGTTACATGGGGGCAGAAGCCGACGACTGGCCAACTCTCAAATTTTATAAACAGCCGCACAGAAGGTAATATTTTAGATTAACAAGCGTTACATAGCGCACATGAACTCGTTCCACATTACATGATCACATGAGTACATTCATTCAAATATTACATCCTTAGCACATTCCTCTGGCGGCCCCTCCTTCACCAACTTTTCAGCGTCCATCTTCGCCCAGTGCACTTTCGCCCGGGCAAAAGCCCTGTGTGCACCCTCAATGCAGACGGACCGCTTTATGGCTTCAAACCGTGGGCAGGCATTCACAAGCCGCCTTACCAGGCCGAAATAGCTGCCAGGCAGGGGCTCGTCGGGCCACATCCGGACTATGAGGCCCTTCATGGCCAGTTCGGCCGCCTTGTGAAGCTCGACCAGTTGCTTCAACTGGTCGCTCAAGGGCATCGGATGTTCGGTCCCAGTATACTAAGACCAGAACAACTTCTCCGTCGAGCTCCCTTCCTCGGCCCGGTAGAACTCCGCGGCATCCGACACACTGCTGGGTAGATCTGTGAATGCTCCTGGAGAGCTCCGAATTCGGGTAAGTGAAAGGAAAGTTTCCTTCACATGCTTGCTTTGCATAATGAATGCCTTACCCGCCGCTATCTTCTTGACCGCCTCAATTTCCTGGAGGGCCTTTTGGGCTTCGGCCTTGGCATTTTGTGCGTTCTCGAGGGCCTTCGCAAGCTCGGACCCTTGCGTCTTAGAGTCATGCTCCAAGGATTCGTACTTCTTGACAAACTCCTGGAGCTCTTGGTGAACCTCGCCGACTCAGGCTTCTTGCTTCTCGCGCTCGGCGCGCTCCTTGGCCGCTTTGCCTTCGGCCTTGGACAGCGCCTTCTTCAGGGCCGCCACTTCGGTCGTGGCCCCTAGCAAAATTCACGACGATCCTGTGATCTAACAACCACTTTCCTTTTTCTTTATCAATAAACAGACGAGGTATTACTTACCTCTGTTCTCTTCGAGCTGCCAATTGGTTAGGCCGAGCTCTCCCTCGGACCGCTCAAGGTCCCGCTTCAGTGCGGAGACCTCCCCCGTGCGAGCGGCAGCGGCCAGCAGTGAAGCCTGCTTATTCACATAAACATATTCTGATTAGACTCCTGTGATTATTATTTGATCCTCTGTTCGGCCTTTCTTTGCGAACACCAAACAGAGCATCAGGGGCTACTGTCTATGCTGTAACATTTTCTCATAATTTGATTACTTACCTCAAAGCATGTTAGGATGCTAGCACAGGCTTCAGTCAGTCCGCTTTTGGTGGACCGAACCTTCTTGACCACCGCACTCATGATAGTGCGGTGCTCTTCGTCAATGGAAGCACCGCGAAGTGCTTCCAGCAAATTGTCCGATGCCTCTAGATGGACAGAGGCCATCGACATAGACGGCTTGCCCCCCTTTGTGAGGGACCGCGTGACAAAATTCGGAACCGCTGGAGGTTCCTACGCAGTATTCGCCTGGGGGCTAGACTTGCTGCCCCCGGCATTAAAGCCCATGGCAGTCTTGCCCCTCGTGCGCCCAGCATACGGAATGTCTCCTTGGGGCGCCTCCAGAACTGTCTCCCCTTGGTTCAGTTCCCTTTGAGACAACACCTCGACATCGTCCGTAGGGCGGGGGGAGGAGGCAGTCGGGAGTGAATCGTTGTTCATCTCCGACAGGCCCAAAGACTCATCCGAAGAGGATACGTCGATATGGGCTTTAGATGGACTGCATTATCATGTTCATCATGATAAGAAGCAATAAAATAAAACATACCAAGAACTATTATGGTATCCGGATACTTACGACTTCGCCAGGGGCTTGTCCCTGGATAACCACTCCTCGTCGCTAAAAGCGGCCGCCGTGGAGCAGTCCGGAAGCATAGTCCTTCCCTTCTTGGACCCTTCAACCTCCCCTGACGGGGCGGCCTTCCTTTTCTTGTCTCCCCCAGATGGGGGGGGAGAACTTTCCTCCTCCTCGTTTTCATGGGAAGAGGGCACCTCGGTGTTATCGGACGATGAGTCCGATACGACCTTGCGCCGGAGACCTTTCCTGGTCCCCATGGCCTTCTTCTTGGTCTTCTTCTCCGGCGCCTCATAGGGCGCTGGAACCAGCATCTCCGTTAAGAGAGCCCTTGCTGGATCTTCGAGCAGTGGGGCCGGACAATCGATCCGCTCCGCCGTCACGACCCAGTCCTGTTAAATGGCATGGTGGCTTAGATCCCCCACATGATTATACTGGGGAAAGAAACATCTTACGAGATATAAGGAGCTCACCGGATTGGCAGGGCACTTTGCGCTGAGTCCGCGATCCTCCGTAAGGGGAGGAGGTACCTCGGTGGACTTGAACAACACCTTCCAGATGTCCTGGTGCATCGTGTCGAAGAGCTCTCGTAGCGTCCGGTGCTTAGCCGGGTCGAACTGCCACATATTGAATGCCCGTCTTTGGCATGGGAGGATCCGGCGGAAAAGCATGACCTGGACCACGTTGACAAGCTTGATTTTCTTGCTTATCATGTTTTAACACAGTTTTGGAGTCCGGTCAGCTCCACCGATGAACCCTAGGATAGGCCCTTCTCTTTCCAGGAGGTGAGCCGCATGGGGATGCCGGATCAAAATTCGGGGGCCGCCACCTAGTTGGTGTCACGCGGCTCGGTGATGTAGAACCACCCCGATTGCCACCCCTTCACGGTCTCCACATAGGAGCCTTCGAGCCAGGTGATGTTGGGCATTTTGCCCACCATGGCGCCTCCGCACTTCGCTTGTTGGCCGACCACCACCTTCGGTTTAATGTTGAAGGTCTTCAGCCACAGGCCGAAGTGGGGCATGATGCGGAGGAAGGCCTCACACATGACGATAAACGCCGAGATGTTGAGAATGAAATTGGGGGCCAGATCGTGGAAGTCCAGCCCGTAGTAGAACATGAGCCCGCGGACAAATGGGTGGAGGGGAAATCCCAGCCCACAGACGAAATGGGTAAGGAATACAACCCTTTCATGGGGTTCAAGGGTAGGGACGATCTGCCCCGCGTCTGGGAGCCGGTGCACGATATCTGCGGCCAGGTATCCGGCTTCCCGGAGCTTCGTAATGTTCTCCTCTGTAACAGAGGAGAACATCCACTTGCCTCCCGCCCCGGACATGTTTGGAGTGGTTTTGCGGAGAAAATGCGAACTTGGGCGCCGGAGCTCGAGTGTGCGAGGATGGATGGGCAGGGAAGAAGAAGGCGTGGGTGAAAAGGAGGAGTCCTTGTCCCTTTATAAGGGCGGAAGAAACTATGCGCCTCCCCACCTGCCTGGTAAACTCACTTATTCCCCAAGCGCCGTGATTGATGGCGCGGTTGGGTTACTGTTACGTCTCCAACGTATCTATAATTTTTTATTGTTCCATGCTATATTATATTCTATTTTGGACATTATTGGGATTTATTATACACTTTTATATTATTTTTGGGACTAACCTATTAACCGGAGGCCCATCCCAGAATTGCTGTTTTTTGCCTATTTCAGAGTTTCACAGAAAAAGAATATCAAACGGAGTCTAAACGGAATGCAACCTTTGGGAACGTGATTTTCGGAACGAACGTGATCTAGAGGACTTGGACCCTACGTCAAGGCATCAACCAGGAGGCCATGAGGTAGGGGGCGCGCCCTCCACCCTCGCGGGCCCCCTGTTGCTCCACCGATGTACTCCTTCCTCCTATATATACCTACGTACCCCCAAACTACCAGATACAGAGCCAAAACCCTAATTCCATCGCCGTAACTTTCTGTATCCACAAGATCCCATCTTGGGGCCTTTTCTGGAGCTCCGCCGGAGGGGGCATCGATCACGGAGGGCTTCTACATCAACACCATAGCCCTTCCTGAAGGAAATATGCCCTAGAGGCAATAATAAAGTTATTATTTATTTCCTTATATCATGATAAATGTTTATTATTCATGCTAGAATTGTATTAACCGGAAACATAATACATGTGTGAATACATAGACAAACAGAGTGTCACTAGTATGCCTCTACTTGACTAGCTCGTTAATCAAAGATGGTTATGTTTCCTAACCATGGACAAAGAGTTGTTATTTGATTAACGGGATCACATCATTAGGTGAATGATCTGATTTACATGACCCATTCCATTAGCTTAGCACCCGATCATTTAGTATGTTGCTATTGCTTTCTTCATGACTTATACATGTTCCTATGACTATGAGATTATGCAACTCCCGTTTACCGGAGGAACACTTTGTGTGCTACCAAACGTCACAACGTAACTGGGTGATTATAAAGGTGCTCTACAGGTGTCTCCAAAGGTACATGTTGGGTTGGCGTATTTCAAGATTAGGATTTGTCACTCCGATTGTCGGAGAGGTATCTCTGGGCCCTCTCGGTAATGCACATCACATAAGCCTTGCAAGCATTGCAACTAATGAGTTAGTTGTGAGATGATGTATTACGGAACGAGTAAAGAGACTTGCCGGTAACGAGATTGAACTAGGCATTGAGATACCGACGATCGAATCTCGGGCAAGTAATATACCGATGACAAAGGGAACAACGTATGTTGTTATGTGGTCTGACCGATAAAGATCTTCGTAGAATATGTGGGAGCCAATATGAGCATCCAGGTTCCGCTATTGGTTATTGACTGGAGACGTGTCTCGGTCATGTCTACATTGTTCTCGAACGCGTAGGGTCCGCATGCTTAAGGTTTCGATGACAGTTATATTATGAGTTTATGAGTTTTGATGTACCGAAGGAGTTCGGAGTCCCGGATGAGATCGGGGACATGACAAGGAGTCTCGAAATGGTCGAGACGTAAAAATCGATATATTGGACGACTATATTCGGACATCGGAAAAGTTCCGAGTGATTTGGGTATTTTCGGAGGTACCCGGGAGTTACGGGAATACGAGGAAGAAGCAATGGGCCTTAATGGGCCTTAGTGGAAAGGACCAAGAGGTGGCGCGCACCCCTCCCAAGCCCAGTCCGAATTGGACAAGGGGTTTGGGGCGCGGCCCCTCTCTCCCTTCCTTCCCCTCTTCCCCCCTTTCCCCCCTTCTCCTAGTTGGACTAGGAAAGGAGGAAACCTACTCCAACTAGGAGTAGGAATCCTACTCCCTGGCGCGCCCCTCCTAGGGCCGGCCTCCTCCCTTTGATCCTTTATATACGGGGGCAGGGGGCATCCCTAGACACACAAGTTGATCCACGTGATCATATTCTTAGCCGTGTGCGGTGCCCCCTTCCACCATAATCCTCGATAATATTGTAGCGGTGCTTAGGCGAAGCCCTGCGATGGTAGTACATCAAGATCGTCACCACGCCGTCGTGCTAACGGAACTCTTCCCCGACACTTTGCTGGATCGGAGTCCGGGGATCGTCATCGAGCTGAACGTGTGCTAGAACTCGGAGGTGCCGTAGTTTCGGTGCTTGACCGGTCGGGCCGTGAAGACGTACGACTACATCAACCGCGTTGTGCTAACGCTTCCGCTGCCGGTCTACAAGGATACGTAGATCACACTCTCCCCTCTCGTTGCTATGCATCACCATGATCTTGCGTGTGCGTAGGAATTTTTTTGAAATTACTACGTTCCCCAACAGTGGCATCCGAGCCTAGGTTTTATGTGTTGATGTTATATGCACGAGTAGAACACAAGTGAGTTGTGGGCGATATAAGTCATACTGCTTACCAGCATGACATACTTTGGTTCGGCGGTATTGTTGGACGAAGCGGCCCAGACTAACATTACGCGTACGCTTACGCGAGACCGGTTCTCCCGACGTGCTTTGCACAAAGGTGGCTAGCGGGTGACAGTTTCTCCAACTTTAGTTGAACCAAGTGTGGCTATGCCCGGTCCTTGCGAAGGTTAAAACAGCACCAACTTGACAAACTATCGTTGTGGTTTTGATGCGTAGGTAAGATTGGTTCTTGCTTAAGCCCGTAGCAGCCACGTAAAACTTGCAACAACAAAGTAGAGGACGTCTAACTTGTTTTTGCAGGGCATGTTGTGATGTGATATGGTCAAGACATGATGCTAAATTTTAATGTATGAGATGATCATGTTTTGTAACCGAGTTATCGGCAACTGGCAGGAGCCATATGGTTGTCGCTTTATTGTATGCAATGCAATCGCGCTGTAATGCTTTACTTTATCACTAAGCGGTAGCGATAGTCGTGGAAGCATAAGATTGGCGAGACGACAACGATGCTACGATGGAGATCAAGGTGTCGCGCCGGTGACGATGGTGATCATGACGGTGCTTCGAAGATGGAGATCACAAGCACAAGATGATGGTGGCCATATCATATCACTTATATTGATTGCATGTGATGTTTATCTTTTATGCATCTTATCTTGCTTTGATTGACGGTAGCATTATAAGATGATCTCTCACTAATTATCAAGAAGTGTTCTCCCTGAGTATGCACCGTTGCGAAAGTTCTTCGTGCTGAGACACCACGTGATGATCGGGTGTGATAGGCTCTACGTTCAAATACAACGGGTGCAAAACAGTTACACACGCAGAATACTCAGGTTATACTTGACGAGCCAAGCATATACAGATATGGCCTCGGAACATGGAGACCGAAAGGTCGAGCGTGAATTATATAGCAGATATGATCAACATAGCGATGTTCACCAATGAAACTACTCCATCTCACGTGATGATCGGACATGGTTTAGTTGATTTGGATCACATAATCACTTAGAGGATTAGAGGGATGTCTATCTAAGTGGGAGTTCTTAAGTAATATGATTAATTGAACTTAAATTTATCATGAACTTAGTCCTGGCAGTATTTTGCAAATTATGTTGTAGATCAATAGCTCGCGTTGTTGCTTCCCTGTGTTTATTTTGATATGTTCCTAGAGAAAATTGTGTTGAAAGATGTTAGTAGCAATGATGCGGATTGGATCCGTGATCTGAGGTTTATCCTCATTGCTGCACAGAAGAATTATGTCCTTGATGCACCGCTAGGTGACGGACCTATTGCAGGAGCAGATGCAGATGTTATGAATGTTTGGCTAGCTCAATATGATGACTACTTGATAGTTTAGTGCACCATGCTTAATGGCTTAGAATCGGGACTTCAAAGACGTTTTGAACGTCATGGAGCATATGAGATGTTCCAGGAGTTGAAGTTAATATTTCAAGCAAATACCCGAGTTGAGAGATATGAAGTCTCCAACAAGTTCTATAGCTAAAAGATGGAGGAGAATCGCTCAACTAGTGAGCATGTGCTCAGATTGTCTAAGTACTACAATCGCTTGAATCAAGTGGGAGTTAATCTTCCAGATAAGATAGTGATTAACAGAATTCTCTAGTCACCATCACCAAGTTAGTAGAACTTCGTGATGAACTATGATATGCAAGGGATAACGGAAACGATTCCCAAGCTCTTCGTAATGCGGAAATTGACGAAGGTAGAAATCGAGAAAAAAATCAAGTGTTGATGGTAGACAAGACCACTAGTTTCAAGAAAAGGGCAGAAGGAAGAAGGGGAACTTCAAGAAGAACATCAAGCAAGTTGCTGCTCAAGTGAAGAAGCCCAAGTCTGGTCCTAAGCCTGAGACTAAGTGTTTCTACTGCAAAGGGACTGGTCACTGGAAGCGGAACTACCCCAAGTGATTGGCAGATAAGAAGGATGGCAAAGTGAACATAAATATATTTGATATACATGTTATTGATGTGTACTTTACTAGTGTTTATAGCAACCCCTCAGTATTTGATACTAGTTCAGTTGCTAAGATTAGTAACTCGAAACGGGAGTTGCAGAATAAACAGAGACTAGTTAAGGGTGAAGTGACGATGTGTGTTGGAAGTGGTTCCAAGATTGATATGATCATCATCGCACACTCCCTATACTTTCGGGATTAGTGTTGAACCTGAATAAGTGTTATTTGGTGTTTGCGTTGAGCATGAATATGATTTGATCATGCTTATTGTAATACGGTTATTCATTTAAGTAAGAGAATAAATTGTTGTTCTGTTTACATGAATAAAACCTTATATGGTTACACACCCAATGAAAATAGTTCGTTGGATCTCGATCGTAGTGATACACATAATCATAATATTGAAACCAAAAGATGAAAAGTTAATAATGATAGTGCAACTTATTTGTGGCACTGCCGTTTAGGTCATATTGGTGTAAAGCGCATGGAGAAACTCCATGCTAATGGGTTTTTGGAATCACTTGATTATGAATCAGTTGATGCTTGCGAACCATGCCTCATGGGCAAGATGACTAAAATGCCGTTCTCCGGAACTATGGAGCGAGCAACTGACTTATTGGAAATAATACATACTGATGTATGAGATCTGATGAGTGTTAAGGCTCGTGGCGGGTATCATTATTTTCTGACCTTCACAGATGATTTGAGCAGATATGGGTATATCTACTTAATGAAACACAAGTCTGAAATATTTGAAAAGTTCAAAGAATTTCAGAGTGAAGTGGAGAATCATCGTAACAAGAAAATAAAAGTTTCTACTGTATGATCGCAGAGACAAATATTTGAGTTACGAGTTTGGTATTCAATTAAAACATTGTGGAATAGTTTCACAAACTCATGCCACCTGGAACACCACAACATAATGGTGTGTCTGATCGTCATAACCGTACTTTATTGGATAATAGTGCAATCTATGATGTCTCTTACCAATCTACCACTATCGTTTTGGGGTTATGCATTAGAGACAGCTGCATTCACGTTTAAAAGGGCACCATCTAAGTCCGTTGAGACGACACAATCTGAACTGTGGTTTGGCAAGAAACCAAAGTTGTCATTTCTTAAAGTTTTGGGTTGTGATGCTTATGTGAAAAAGTTTCATCCTGATAAGCTCAAACCCAAATCGGAGAAATATGTCTTCATAGGATACCCAAAGAAGACTGTTGGGTACACCTTCTATCACAGATCCGAAGGCAAGACATTTGTTGCAAAGAATGGATCCTTTCTAGAGAAGGAGTTTCTCTCGAAAGAAGTGAGTGGGAGGAAAGTAGAAAACTTGATAAGGTAATTGTACCTTCTCCCTTATTGGAAAGTAGTTCATCACAGAAATCTATTCTTGTGACTACTACACCAATTAGTGAGGAAGCTAATGATGATGATCATGTAACTTCAGATCAAGTTACTACCGAATCTCGTAGGTAAACCAGAGTGAGATCCGCACCAGAGTGGTACGGTAATCCTGTTCTGGAAGTCATGTTACTAGACCATGACGAACTTGCAAACTATGAGGAAGCGATGATGAGCCCAGATTCCGCGAAATGGTTTGAGGCCATGAAATCTGAGATATGATCCATGTATGAGAACAAAGTATGGACTTTGATGGATTTGCCCGATGATCGTCAAGCCATAGAAAATAAATGGATTTTCAAGAGGAAGACGGACGCTGATAGTAGTGTTACTATCTACAAAGCTAGACTTGTCAAAAAGTTTTTTTGACAAAGTTCAAGGTGTTGACTATGATGAAATTTTCTCACTCGTAGCGATGCTTAAGTCTGTCCAAATCATGTTAGCAATTGCCGCATTTTTATGAAATCTGGCTAATAGATAAACAAAACTGCATTCCTTAATGGATTTATTAAAGAAGAGTTGTATATGATACAACCAGAAGGTTTTGTCAATCCTAAAGGTGCTAACAAAATGTGCAAGCTCCAGCGATCCATCTATGGACTGGTGCAAGCATCTCGGAGTTGGAATATGCGCTTTGATGAGATGATCAAAGCATATAGTTTTATACAAACTTGCGGTGAAGCCTGTATTTACAAGAAAGTGAGTGGGAGCACTACAACATTTCTGATAAGTATATGTGAATGACATATTGTTGATCGGAAATAATGTAGAATTATTCTGCAAAGCATAAAGGAGTGTTTTGAAAGAAGTTTTCAAAGAAAGACCTCAGTGAAGCTGCTTACATATTAAGCATCAAGATCTATAGAGATAGATCAAGATGCTTGATAAGTTTTTTTTTTCAATGAGTACATACCTTGACAATATTTTGAAGTAGTTCAAAAATTGGAACAGTCAAAGAAAGAGTTCTTTGCTATGTTACAAGGTGTGAAATTGAGTAAGACTCAAAGCCCGACCACGGCAGAAGATAGAAAAAGAATGAAAGTCATTCCCTATGCCTCAGCCATAGGTTCTATAAAGTATGCCATGCTGTGTACCAGATCTATTGTATACCCTACACTGTGTTAAGCAAGGGAGTACAATAGTGATCTAAGAGTAGATCACTGGATAGCGGTCAAAATTATCCTTAGTGGAATAAGGAAATATTTCTCAATTATGGAGGTGACAAAAAGGTTCGTCGTAAAAAGTTACGTCGATGCAAGTTTCGACACAGATCTGGATGACTCTAAGTCTCGATCTAGATACATATTGAAAGTGGGAGCAATTAGCTAGAGTAGCTCCGTGCAAAGCATTGTAGACATAGAATTCGCAAAATACTTACGGATCTGAATGTGACAGACCCGTTGACTAAAATTATCTCACAAGCAAAACATGATCACACCTTAGTACTCTTTGGGTGTTAATCACATAGTGATGTGAACTAGATTACTGAATCTAGTAAACCGTTTGGGTGTTGATCACATATCGATGTGAACTATGGGTGTTAATCACATGGTGATGTGAACTATTGCTGTTAAATCACATGGCGATGTGAACTAGATTATTGACTCTAGTGCAAGTGGGAGACTGAAGGAAATATGCCCTAGAGGCAATAATAAAGTTATTATTTATTTCCTTATATCATGATAAATGTTTATTATTCATGCTAGAATTGTATTAACCGGAAACATAATACATGTGTGAATACATAGACAAACAGAGTGTCACTAGTATGCCTCTACTTGACTAGCTCGCTAATCAAAGATGGTTATGTTTCCTAACCATGGACAAAGAGTTGTTATTTGATTAACGGGATCACATCATTAGGTGAATGATCTGATTGACATGACCCATTCCATTAGCTTAGCACCCGATCGTTTAGTATGTTGCTATTGCTTTCTTCATGACTTATACATATTCCTATGACTATGAGATTATGCAACTCCCGTTTACCGGAGGAACACTTTGTGTGCTACCAAACGTCACAATGTAACTGGGTGATTATAAAGGTGCTCTACAGGTGTCTCCAAAGGTACATGTTGGGTTGGCGTATTTCGAGATTAGGATTTGTCACTCCGATTGTCGGAGTGGTATCTCTGGGCCCTCTCGGTAATGCACATCACATAAGCCTTGCAAGCATTGCAACTAATGAGTTATTTGTGAGATGATGTATTACGGAACGAGTAAAGAGACTTGCCGGTAACGAGATTGAACTAGGTATTGAGATACCGACGATCGAATCTCGGGCAAGTAACATACCGATGACAAAGGGAACAACCTATGTTGTTATGCGGTCTGACCGATAAAGATCTTCGTAGAATATGTGGGAGCCAATATGAGCATCCAGGTTCCGCTATTGGTTATTGACTGGAGACGTGTCTCGGTCATGTCTACATTGTTCTCGAACGCGTAGGGTCCGCATGCTTAAGGTTTCGATGACAGTTATATTATGAGTTTATGAGTTTTGATGTACCGAAAGAGTTCGGAGTCCCGGCTGAGATCGGGGACATGACGAGGAGTCTCAAAATAGTCGAGACGTAAAAATCGATATATTGGACGACTATATTCGGACATCGGAAAGGTTCCGAGTGATTCGGGTATTTTCGGAGGTACCGGGGAGTTACGGGAATACGAGGAAGAAGCAATGGGCCTTAATGGGCCTTAGTGGAAAGGACCAGGAGGTGGCGCGCGCCCCTCCCAAGCCCAGTCCGAATTGGACAAGGGGTTTGGGGCGCGACCCCTCTCTCCCTTCCTTCCCCTCTTCCCCCCTTTCCCCCCTTCTCCTAGTTGGACTAGGAAAGGAGGAAACCTACTCCAACTAGGAGTAGGAATCCTACTCCCTGGCGCGCCCCTCCTAGGGCCGGCCTCCTCCCCTTGATCCTTTATATACGGGGGCAGGGGGCACCCCTAGACACACAAGTTGATCCACGTGATCATATTCTTAGCCGTGTGCGGTGCCCCCTTCCACCATAACCCTCGATAATATTGTAGCGGTGCTTAGGCGAAGCCCTGCGACGGTAGTACATCAAGATCATCACCACGCCGTCGTGCTAACGGAACTCTTCCCCGACACTTTGCTGGATCGGAGTCCGGGGATCGTCATCGAGCTGAACGTGTGCTAGAACTCGGAGGTGCCGTAGTTTCGGTGCTTGATCGGTCGGGCTGTGAAGACGTACGACTACATCAACTGCATTGTGCTAACGCTTCCGCTGTCGGTCTACAAGGGTACGTAGATCACACTCTCCCCTCTCGTTGCTATGCATCACCATGATCTTGCGTGTGCGTAGGAATTTTTTTGAAATTACTACGTTCCCAAACACTTCCGATGAAGTGTGAGTAGTTTACCTCAGACCTACGGGTCCATAGTTATTAGCTAGATGGCTTCTTCTCTCTTTTTGGATCTCAATACAAAGTTCTCCCCCTCTCTTGTGGAGATCTATTCGATGTAATCTTCTTTTGCGGTGTGTTTGTTGAGACCGATGAATTGTGGGTTTATGATCAAGTTTATCTATGAACAATTTTTGAATCTTCTCTAAATTGTTTTATGTATGATTGGTTATCTTTGCAAGTCTCTTAGAATTATCAGTTTGGTTTGGCCTACTAGATTGATTTTTCTTGCAATAGGAGAAGTGCTTAGCTTTGGGTTTAATCTTGTGGTGTCCTTTCCCAGTGACAGTAGGGGCAGCAAGGCACGTATTGTATTGTTGCCATCGAGGATAACAAGATGGGGTTTACATCATATTGCATGAGTTTATCCCTCTACCTCATCCCATCTTGCTTAAAGTGTTACTCTGTTCTCTTGAACTTAATACTCTAGATGCATGCTGGATAGCGGTCGATGTGTGGAGTAATAGTACTAGATGCAGGCAGGAGTCGGTCTACTTGTCTCGGACGTGATGCCTATATACATGATCATACCTAGATATTCTCATAACTATGCTCAATTCTGTCAATTTCTCAACAGTAATTTGTTCACCCACCATAAGTACTTATGCTCTTGAGAGAAGCCACTAGTGAAACCTATGGCCCCCGGGTCTATTTTCCATCATATTAATCTTCCAATACTTAGTTATTTTTATTACCTTTTATTTTACTTTGCATCTTTATCATAAAAAGTACCGAAAATATTATCTTATAATATCTATCAGATCTCACTCTCGTAAGTGACCCTGTAGGGATTGACAACCCCTTATCGCGTTGGTTGCGAGGATTTATTTGTTTGTGTAGGTGCGAGGGACTGGTGCGTGGCCTCCTACTGGATTGATACCTTGGTTCTCAAAAAGTGAGGGAAATACTTACGCTACTTTGCTGCATCACCCTTTCCTCTTCAAGGGAAAACCAACGCAAGTGCTCGAGAGGTAGCAAGAAGGATTTCTGGCGCTGTTGCCGGGAGGTCTACGCAAAAGTCAACACACCAAGTACCCATCACAAACCCTCATCTCCCGCATTACATTATTTGCCATTTGCCTCTCGTTTTCCTATCCCCCACTTCACCCTTGCTGTTTTATTCGCCCTCTCTCTCCATCCTCCCTCTCTTTCTCTATTTGCCTCTTTTTGCCCGTCTCTTGTTTGCTTGTGTGTTGGATTGCTTGCTTGTCACGATGGCTCAAGATAATACTAAATTATGTGACTTCACCAATACCAACAACAATGATTTCCTTAGCACTCTGATTGCTCTTCTTACCGATACTGAATCTTGTGAAATCAATGCTGCTTTGTTGAATCTTGTCATGAAAGATCAATTCACCGGCCTTCCTAGTGAAGATGCCGCTACCCATCTAAATAGCTTTGTTGATTTGTGTGATATGCAAAAGAAGAAAGATGTGGATAATGATATTCTTAAATTGAAGCTATTTCCTTTTTCGCTTAGAGATCGTGCTAAAGCTTGGTTTTCGTCTTTGCCTAAAAATAGTATTGATTCTTGGAATAAGTGCAAAGATGCTTTTATCTCTAAGTATTTTCCTCCCGCTAAGATTATCTCTCTTAGAAACGATATTATGAATTTTAAGCAACTTGATCATGAACATGTTGCACAAGCTTGGGAGAGGATGAAATTAATGATACGTAAATGCCCTACGCATGGTTTGAACTTGTGGATGATTATACAAATTTTTTATACCAGATTGAATTTTGCTTCTAGAAATCTTTTAGATTCGGCCGCGGGAGGCACTTTTATGAAAATCACTTTAGGAGAAGCTACTAAACTCCTATATAATATTATGGTTAATTATTCTCAATGGCACACTGAAAGATCTACTAATAAGAAAGTGCATGCGATAGACGAAATTAATGTTTTGAGTGGAAAGATGGATGAACTTATGAAATTATTTGCTAATAAAAGTGTTTCTTCTGATCCTAATGATATGCCTCTGTCTACTTTGATTGAGAATAATAATGAATCTATGGATGTGAATTTTGTTGGTAGGAATAATTTTGGTAACAACGTGTATAGAGGAAACTTTAATCCTAGGCCGTATCCTAGTAATTCCTCTAATAATTATGGTAATTCCTACAACAATTCTTATGGAAATTATAATAAGATTCCCTCTGATTTTGAATCTAATATTAAAGAATTTATTACTTCACAAAAGAATTTCAATGCTTTGATTGAAGAAAAATTGCTTAAGATTGATGAGTTGGCTAGGAACGTTGATAGAATTTCTCTTGATGTTGATTCTTTGAAACTTAGATCTATTCCACCTAAGCATGATATCAATGAGTCTCTCAAAGCCATGAGAATTACCATTGATGAGTGCAAAGAAAGAACCGCTAGGATGCGTGCTAAGAAAGATTGCTTTATAAAAGGGTGTTCTTCTAGTTTCCATGATAATAAAGATGAAGATCTAAAAGTTATTGATGTGTCCCCTATTAAATCTTTGTTTTGCAATATGAATCTTGATAATGATGGGACTAAATATGTCGGGGTATGGGGTCCCGGCAAACCCTTAAGGTCGAACACTAGGGTGCACGCGAAGTCTTTCCCTTCAACCGATCTACGCTCTAGCTTGCTAGGATCTCGCGGACGAACTCGACGAACTCACAACACAGATGGACACAGGGTTTATACTAGTTTGGCCCACCGTTGTGGTGTAATACCCTACTCCAGTGTGGTGGTGGTGGATTGCCTCTTGGGCTGATGATGAACAATACAAGGGAAGAACGGCCTCCTGAGGTTGAGGCGTTCTTGAGCTCGGTGAGCTTGTGTGTGTGCGGGTGGTCTCTCTCAAGCTAAGATGAGATCATCCCCTCTCTCTCTCTCTAAGATCAGATCCCCTCTCTGACTAAGATCAGATCGTCTCTCTCCTCTTTTTCTCCCCCCTTCCCTCCTATGGTGGCTAGTCCTATTTATAGAGGCCCTGGTCCTCCTCCCAAATATCGAGCGGGAAGGGAGCTAACAATGGCGGGCTAATTTGAAGGGGGACAGCTAGTACAAGCTATCCTGACAAAAGTAGTCTTCGCCTGCACAAAGTTCTGGTGGTGACGCTGTTCTGGGCTCCACGATGACCTCCGTCTTGAAGTCCTTGGTCTTGGTCTTGTTGCACCGAAATGGCAACCTTTGCCTGATGCCTCGGTACTCCGTGGCTGCGCTTGCCCCCTTTGCACCAAAGAGGAAACAAGGACGCTGTGCACGCTGGCGCCCGCCTAGTGTCGATCGTCACGACTCACGTCATGAGAGCCTCGTGAGGTTCGCCTTGCCTTGATATCTCCGCTCCTCGTGAGCCTGCCTAACTAGGACACTCCGGAGGAGGTCTTGCGTCGTCCGCCTCGCGAGGCTTGGCCCCTCGAGAGGGTCTTGGGTGCTTTGTTGGTGAACATGGGCCGTATGGCCTGCTGTCTCAGCCATGCCGTGTTCCGCAGGCAGGCAAGTCTGGGGACCCCCGTTCCCAGAACACCGACAGTAGCCCCCGGGCCCAAGGTGCGCGCAGGCTTGGCTTCGTGGCAAAGCCAAGGGTCAAGCTCGAAGCACCGTGGGCCCCAAAAGCCTGCGGCCTCGGTTGACGCGTGGCGGTTGATTGGACGTGGGCGTCTCCGCTTCCCCACGCTGCTTCGGCGACTGCACGACTTGACAAGTCCTTGCGACATGCAAGGGAAACCATCATTACCTGCGATCGTGGGGGATGCTGGTTGGCCTTCTCTTGCTATAAATGGGGAGGGGGGCGGAGCCCCATTGCCCATCTCTTCCTTGCTTGCTTCCTCCTTCTTGCTCCATTGCTTGCAGTGGCTCCGATGGCGCCTCAAAGGAAGTTCTCTGCCGCCGAGAAGGGTAAAGCCCCTCGTGAGGGCCCTGGTTCCCCGGTGCCCAAGCGCGGCCGCGGCCGCCCGCGCAAGCACGCTGCGACCCCCGCCGTGGCCCATCGTCGAGGCGGCGCCACGACACACGGAGGGGGCCGTCCCAACCGTGGCGGTCCAGTCGATGGGGGAAGGTGCGCGATGGTGGAGAGGCCTCCCCGCCCATGCTTCCATTCAGCGGAGGCGTCGCCTGAGTTTGTTGTTTGGTCAGAAAACCCGGCCGGCAACTGGCTCCAGCTTTCGCGCTTCTTTGTCGCTGAGCTGCCGGCCCCTGGTCCAGGGGGGCTCTGGTTGCAAGCGGATGGTTGCTGCAGGAAGGCCTCCTGGGTCGCGGTCGAGACTTCTGCCGCGGGCAACATAGCCCTGGCCCGCGGCTGGCAGACGTTCGCCCGCGCGTGTGGCCTGGGCAGGCGGTGCACGCTCCACTTCAAGTATGATGGCGGGTCGACCCTATTCGTGAGGGTGTTCGGGGAAGATGGCCGCCGCGCCAGATGCTGCCCCGAGACAAACGACGGCGAGGAGGTGCTCGGCCTTGGCGACGGTCGTGACGAGGGTGAGGGCGAGCCTGCCCTTAGTAGCGACCGCATCTCCTCCAGCTACATCGGCTCTCCCTCCTACGACAGCTCCAGCAGCAGTGACTACGATCAGCCGCCGTGCCGCCGTGCTCGCTTCGAAGGAGGCAGTGGGTCATCTCGTTGTCGCACCTCCGTGAAGCGCGAGGAGGGGTCTGGCTAGGCTTAGGCGTCGCTAAGGGCCTGCCCCCGCAGATTGTTGAAACACCGCTTTGTTTGGTTTTTCCTTTCTTTCCCTGCACCAGAAAATGAAACCAGTATGGGCCCAGAGGGGCGTGTATTGAACTATGGTTCTTGGTTAATGCAACGTGCGAGTTATTCCCATGCCATGCTATTATTTGCGTAGAGATAACCTAACCTAGCGTGTTTGGGATGCCCCTTCCTTCACGAGATATCCGTGTTTGCTTAGGAACTGCAAGAATTTGTTAGGGGGTGTGCTAGAGGATTTTGCCGTTCACCCGAACCTTGACTTGGCGCTTTGCATCGCGGTACCCGAGGGGCACGGATTTAGGAGATTTGCGCCAGCTTCCAGGCTCGAACGAGGGTGACTCGCGAGAAGGCAGAGAGAAGGAAAAAATCGCGAGGGCACCTGCCTAGCCCCCTCGCGAGGTACGCGCAAGAGAGATCACGGGTAAACCAGAGCTGAAAAACATGGTACAAGGCGAAGGAACCAAATCAGCAAGGAACGCCAAAGGCAAACTCGATTAAGGAAAAGCAAGCCAACTACGGAAAGCAAATGAAAAGCCGCGTCTGGCACCTAATCTAGTCTTTGAGTCTTCTTACCAACGCGGAGCTAAGTGCTGTCCACTAGGCGTGGGAGGGAGCCCCAGGGCCTGAGGCCGGCGCTCCTGAGACTCCAGGGTGTGTACAACCGCAACTCATTATTACATGAGAGTGTCACGGCGGCGATTCTTCACAGGCACCGGGCCTTGCTTCACAGGCTCTCGGCCTTGCTTCATAGGCATTGGGCCTTGCTTCATAGGCACTGGGCCTTACTTCACAGGCTCTGGGCCTTACTTCTCAGGCTCTGAGCCTTGCTTCTCAGGATCTGGGCCTTGCTTCTCAGGCTCTGGGCCTTGCTTCATGGGTAGAACTTCCGGAGGTGCTGGATGTTCCAGGCGTTTTGGATGGGTGTCCCCTCTTGCGTCTCCAAGCGCACGACGCCAGGCCTGGCGATGTGAACGACCCTGAACGGGCCCTCCCACATGGGTGAGATCTTGTGCAAGCCTTCCCTGGAGAGGACCCGCCTCAGGACCAGGTCACCCGTCTCGAGCGTCCTAGAGCGAATGTTGCGATAGTGGTAGCGCCGCAGCGCTTGCTGGTACCTTGCCGCCCTTAATGCCGCTTCACGACGTCGTTCCTCCCCCAGCACGAGATCCATCCCCTGCATGGCGTCCTGCTGTGTTTCATCGAATGCTAGGACCCGTGCGGAGCGATGCCTGACCTCGTGAGGGAGGACTGCTTCAGCTCCGTAGACGAGGAAGAACGGAGTCTCGCCCGTTGGCTTGGTAGCGGTGGTGCGAATGGACCACGTCACGGACTGGAGCTTGTCGTGCCAGCCCCTGTTGCAGGCCTCCAGCTTCTTCTTGAAGTTCCTGGTCTTGAGGCCCCTCAGGACCTCAGCGTTGGCGCGCTCGGCCTGACCATTGCTCCTGGGGTGGCTACCGAAGTGTAGCAGATCTGCGTTCCAAGGTTAGCACAGTAGGTTTTAAAGAGGTTACTAGTGAACTGCGAGCCGTTATCTGTGATGATGTGGTTGGGGATCCCGAAGTGGCTCACGAGGCCCTTGATGAACTTGATGGCAGAGCCAGCTGGAATGGTTCGGACGGCTTCCACCTCTGCCCACTTAGTGAACATATCGATGGCGACGTAGAGATAGCGGTAGCCCCCCGGCGCTCGCCGGAATGGGCCTAGGATGTCCAGCCCCCAGATCGCGAACGGCCACGTGAGCGGGATGGTTTGGAGACCCTAAGAAGGCTGATGGATTTGCTTGGCGTGGAATTGGCAAGCTTCGCAGGACTTCACCAGCTCGGTTGCATCGTTAACTGCTGTAGGCCAATAGAATCTGCTGTGGAAGGCCTTGTCGACGAGGGTCCGTGATGATGAGTGATGTCAACAGTCCCCGCCGTGTATGTCAGTCAGCAGCTCCCTCCCTTGATCACTGGAGATGCAGCGCAGTGTGATGTCGTTCGGTTGTTTCCTGTACAACTCGCCATCTTGAATGCAGTATGTCGTGGCCTGTCGGGACACGCGATCCGCATCCTCTTTTTTCTCTGGCAGTGTCCCGTGCATCAGGTACTCTCTGAACTCCTTGGTCCAGCACTCCTCCTGGGGCTCGAGCACCAAGAGCAGCCAAACTCCTGAGGTTGGGCCGCAATCTGGGGCTCCCTGGGCCGAGGGCTGAGGGAGCTCCTCCCGAGGCTGGGTCGTGCTTGAAAGAGGCGGCATAGCAGACGTCTTGAAGAGCCGCTCTTCGAAGACGTTGGGCTCCTGCGGTTGCCGCTTGGATGCTCTCTTGGTGATGTCGTCGGCTTCCTTGTTGGTGCCCCGGGGCACGTGCTGCAGCTCCAAGCCTGCAAACTGCTTTTCCATTTTGCGCACCTCAGCAAGGTAGGCCTCCATGTGCTCGTCCTTTGGCTCGTGCACTTTGTTGGAGAAGTTGATGAGGAGCTGTGAGTCGCCCTTGACGGTAAGGCGTCTCTCCCCCATAGCTGCCACAGCCTTCAGGACGGCCGAGGGAGTCCTGGATTAGGGGGTGTCCGGATGGCCGGACTCCTGGACTATGAAGATACAAGATTGAAGACTTCGTCCTGTGTCCGGAAGGGACTTTCCTTGGCGTGGAAGGCAAGCTTGGCGATACGGATATGTAGATCTCCAACCATTGTAACCGACTCTATGCAACCCTAACCCTATCCGGTGTCTATATAAACTGGAGGGTTTTAGTCCGTAGGACAACACATTCATACACAATCATACCATAGGCTAGCTTCTAGGGTTTAGCCTCTCTGATCTCGTGGTAGATCTACTCTTGTACTACCCATATCATCAATATTAATCAAGCAGGAAGTAGGGTTTTACCTCCATCGAGAGGGCCCGAACCTGGGTAAAACTTCGTGTCCCTTGCCTCCTGTTACCATCCGGCCTAGACGCGCAGTTCGGGACCCCCTACCCGAGATCCGCCGGTTTTGACACCGACATTGGTGCTTTCATTGAGAGTTCCTCTGTGTCGTCGCCGTCAGGCTCGATGGCTCCTATGATCATCAATAGCGATGCAGTCCAGGGTGAGACCTTCCTCCCCGGACAGATCTTCGTCTTCGATGGCTTCGCACTGCGGGCCAATTCACTTGGCCATCTGGAGCAGATCAAAAGCTACGCCCCTGGCCGTCAGGTCAGATTTGGAAGTTTAAACTACACGACTGACATCCACGGGGACTTGATCTTCGACGGATTCGAGTCACTGCCGAGCGCGCCACACTGTCACGACGAGCATGATCTAGCTCTGCCGCCGAACAGTGCCCTGGAGGCCGCACCCGCATCGGCTTCGACCCTTAACTCGGAGCCTACTGCACCGATCGAGGATGGGTGGTTGGACGCCGCCTCGGGGGCTGCGATCCCAACGGCGATCGAGCCGAACACCAGCCCCGCACTCCGCGAGACTCGTGACTCCAAGGAGTCGGACTCCTCCCCGGACTCCGAACCCTCCGCGCCCCTACTGATCGAATCCGATTGGGTGCCGATCATGGAGTTTACTGCCGCGGACATCTTTCAGCACTCGCCTTTAGGCAATATTCTGAAGACACTGAAGTCTCTCTCTTTATCAGGAGAGCCCTAGCCGGACTAAGGTCAGCAAGGTTGGGGTACGGACGATGAATAAATTCAAAGCCCACCCACCACCCACTTTGTAGCCACTGTCGATGATTTAACCGACATGCTCGACTTCGACTCGAAGACATCGACGGTATGGACGCCGATGAAGGAGACGATGAAGAACCAATGCCTATTAGGCCCTGGAAAGCCACCTCGTCATATGACATATACATGGTGGACACCCCAAAAGAAGGAGATGGCGATGGAACAGCGGAGGATGACCCCTCCAAGAAACAGCCTAAGCGCCGGCGTCAGCGGCGCCGATCAAAATCCCGCCAAAACAAATACGGTGATTCCAGCATGAGAGATAATAATACTCCCGATAGTGCCGAAGAAAACCCCCTCCAGCAAGACTTAGCACAGGAGGATGGAGAAACCAGCCCTCATGAGAGAGCGGCAGACAGAGAGGTCGAGGACGATAACTATATGCCTCCCTCCGAAGACGAGGCAAGCCTCGACGACGACGAATTTGTCGTGCCAGAGGATCCCGTCGAGCAAGAGCGTTTTCAACGCAGGCTTATGGCCACAACAAGAAGCCTCAAGAAAAAACAACAACAGCTTAGAGCTGATCAAGATTTGCTAGTCGATAGATGGACTGAAGTCCTTGCGGCCGAAGAGCATAAACTCGAACGCCCCTCCAAGAGCTACCCAAAGTGCAGGTTGCTACCCCGACTAGAGGAGGAAGCACTTAAACCTGCATCACCTGCACTCGACACGGCCGATCGTCCACCTCGTGGACGCGACAGAGAGGCCTCTCGGCCCTCCACTCAAGCCGCACCCCGTACCAAGGCACGGGAAAATGCGCCAGACCTACAAGATATGTTAGAGGACAAGGCAAGGCAAACAAGATTGAT
The DNA here is from genome assembly GCF_018294505.1 of Triticum aestivum. Lineage (NCBI taxonomy): Eukaryota > Viridiplantae > Streptophyta > Magnoliopsida > Poales > Poaceae > Triticum > Triticum aestivum. Next base: position 108,894,292 of record NC_057794.1, on the reverse strand, counting down.
CTACGGATTGCGTGGGCGCCCCACGACTCGAGACGGTAACCGTCACGCCGGCCATAAATTCGGCAGGGCCGAACACAGTAGACAAAGCTCATTGGAGCTACGTCGTGATATAGCCCAGTATAGAGGCGCCGCATACCCACTATGCTTCACAGACGAAATAATGGATCATCAAATCCCCGAAGGTTTCAAACCCGTAAACATCGAATCATATGATGGCACAACAGATCCTGCGGTATGGATCGAGGATTATCTCCTTCATATCCACATGGCCCGCGGCGATGATTTCCACGCCATCAAATACCTCCCACTCAAGCTTAAAGGACCAGCTCGGCATTGGCTTAACAACTTGCCAACAGGATCAATCAGTTGTTGGGAGGACCTGGAAGCCGCATTCCTCGACAATTTCCAGGGCACTTATGTGCGACCCCCAGACGCCAATGACCTAAGTCACGTAATTCAGCAGCCAGAGGAATCGGCCAGGCAATTCTGGACACGGTTCCTAACAAAGAAAAATCAAATAGTCGACTGTCCGGACGCTGAGGCCCTAACAGCCTTCAAGCACAATATCCGTGACGAGTGGCTTGCCCGGCACCTTGGACAGGAAAAGCCGAAATTATGGTAGCACTCACGACACTCATGACCCGCTTTTGCGCGGGAGAAGATAGCTGGCTTGCACGTAGCAACAACATTACCAAGAACCCTGGTAATTCGGATACCAGGGATAGTAGTGGCAGGTCGCGTCGCAACAAGTAGAAGCGTTGCATTAACGGCGACAACGCTGAGGATACAATAGTTAATGCCGGATTCAGAGGCTATAAATCCGGTCAGCGGAAAAAGCCATTCAAAAGAAATCCTAGGGGCCCGTCCAGTTTGGACCGAATACTCGACCGCTTGTGCCAGATACATGGCACCCTCGAAAAGCCGGCCAATCACACCAACAGGGATTGTTGGGTGTTCAAGCAGGCATGCAAGTTAAACGCCGAAAATACAGACAAGGGGCTGCATAGCGATGACGACGAAGAGCCCCGGCCGCCAAACAACAGTGGACAGAAGGGTTTTCCCCCACAAGTGCGGACGGTGAACATGATATACGCAACCCACATCCCTAAGAGGGAGCAGAAGCGCGCATTAAGGAACGTATACGCGATAGAGCCAGTCGCCCCAAAGTTCAACCCATGGTCCTCCTGCCCGATCACCTTTGATCGAAGGGACCATCCCACTAGCACCCGTCATGGCGGATTCGCCGCATTGGTTCTAGACCCAATTATTGATGGATTTCATCTCACTAGAGTCCTTATGGACGGCAGTAGCCTGAACCTGCTTTACCAGGATACAGTGCGGAAAATGGGCATATATCCCTCGAGGATTAGGCCCACCAAAACGACCTTTAAAGGCGTAATACCAGGTGTAGAGGCCAACTGTACAGGCTTAGTCACACTTGAAGTGGTCTTCGGATCTCCAGATAACTTCCGAAGCGAGGAGTTAATTTTCGACATAGTCCCATTCCGCAGTGGCTATCACGCACTGCTCGGACGAACCGCATTCGCCAAGTTCAATGCGGTACCGCACTACGCATACCTTAAGCTCAAGATGCCAGGCCCTCGAGGAGTAATTACGGTCAATGGAAACACCGAACGCTCCCTCCAAATGGAGGAGCACACGACGGCCCTTGCAGCGGAAGTACAAAGCAGCCTCTCCAGGTAGTTCTCCAGTCCGGCCATTAAACATCCGGACATCGTCAAGCGCGCCCGGAGTAACCTACAACAAGACCGCGTGGCACGCTCCGAGCAGGCGTAGCAATGCAGCCCCAACCCCAGCCCTCACAAAAATGCGGCACCAGTACTTCGCATACATAACTACGCTCTAGAAATACCATGGGTACAGGGGGAGGGGCACCATCACGGCACGCCCAAAGCACGGCTTCAACCGCACCAGGGGCTGCCGATTTTTTAATTTTCTCTTACTTTCAGGACTCCACTCTTCAGAAGGCCTGTTCGGCAGTTCAATTGCCGCACAAACGATGCAAGAACCAGGGAAGCAGACAAGCCATGCCGCATTACGAACTCCCAGGTGGTCTCTATCACGAGCAGTATACCTGTTTTGCATACCATTCCACAGCCTGCCCCTGGAACGGACATGTTAAAATAGTCCAACCTTTTGCTTATCACATTATTTGTATCGTTCTGCTTCGATCGCAGCCCTTTTTAATAAATAATGCATAGCTTCTGTCTATTTTTGCATTACTTTTTTTCTAAAAATATATGTTCCTTAACGACATGTTGCACCCGTACACTTTGGTACGGCCAAAATACGCCAGGGACTTTAGTACCCCTCAATATGGTGTGAGAAGTCCGAACACTTTAACAAGTGCGGCACCCCGAACTTATAGCATTATATGAATCGGCTCCGAATCATGTCTTTGGTCAAATGTTGGGTTTGCCCGGCTCCTATGTTTTGGTGCCTTACGTTCCTCTATATCGGCTAAGGTAGCACTAGGAGAACCACTTCGATTGTGCCCCAGTTGAGCTGGGTCGAGCACCTCGGTGGAGAAAGCTAAAACTGACTGTCATGATGAAGCGAGAGCTGGTCGCTGTTCGAGAGGTTTTTCGAGTCCCTAAAGACTTATGCCGCTTAGAGCGAGGAGCCGGCTCTGTCCGGCCAAGGCGTGGATAGCACCCTGAACTCGGTCTTTCGAATACCAGGGGCTTCGCCGAAATTTAAAATTATAGAATTCTATGGCTAAGTGAGAGTGTTCACGCATTATAGTCTGATTGCCTTGTTCGTTGGGCTGAGCGCCTCCCTTGAAGGACCCAAACATGGGAAAAAGAGCGCTCAGGTTTATCCCCGAACACCCCAGCACTATCGGCACAGGGGCAGAAGCCGACGACTCGCCATCTCTCAGAATTGATAAACAGCCGCACAGAAGGTAATATTTTAAATTCCAACAGCATTGCTTAGCGCATATGAACAAGTTTTCAGCGCACAGGACAAAACGAGCAAGTTTCACTCAAAAATTACATCCCTAGAACATTCATCCGCCACAAGGCAGGCACCCTTCAGAACATCCTTATAATAATTCTCAGGCTTGCGATGCTCTTTCCCCGGCGGTGGCCCATCCTTCACAAGCTTCTCAGCATCCAGCTTGCCCCAGTGCACCTTAGCACGGGCAAGGGCCCTACGGGCACCTTCAATGCAGATGGAGCGCTTGATGACTTCGAGCCTTGGACAGGCCTCCACCAGCCGCCGCACCAGCCCGAAATAGCTCCCAGGCAGAGCCTCCCCAGGCCACAGCCGAACTATGAGGCCTTTCATGGCCTGTTCGGCCGCCTTGTGGAGCTCGACCAGCTACTTCAGCTGGTCGCTCAGGGGCACGAGGTGTCCGGCCTCAGCATACTGAGACCAGAACACCTTCTCTGTCGAGCTGCCCTCCTCGGCTCGATAGAATGCGGCGGCATCGAACACACTCTAGGGAAGATCTGCGAACGCTCCTGGAGAGCTCTGGATTCGGGTAAGTAACAAGTAACTCACGTTTATGTGTTTGCTTTGCATAAAGAATGCCTTACCCGCCGCTATCTTCTTCACCTCATCCAACTCCTGGAGGGTCTTCTGGGATTCGGCCTTGGCAGACTTGGCATTTTCAATAGCCACCGCGAGCTCGGACGCTCGCGTCTTTGAGTCAAGCTCCAAACTCTCATGTTTTTCCATGAGAGTCTGGAGCTCTTGCCGCACCTTGCCAACCTCGGCCTCATACTTCTCCCGCTCGGTGCGCTCCGTGGCCGCCCTCTTCTCGGCCTCGACCAGCACTTGCTTAAGGGTCGCCACCTCAGACGTGGCCCCTACAATAGCCACGATAACCCTGTCATTTTTTGCAACTACACCTTTTTATATATATTTAAACAAGGTATTTCTTACCTTCATTGTCCTCGAGCTGCTTCTTCGCACGCCCGAGCTCTTGCTCGGACTGATCGAGGTTCTGCTTTAGCGTGTCCACTTCCGCAGTCAGTGCGGCGGACGCAAGCAGAGAAGCCTGCATATGCATATTGACTCCTTTTTTTAGACTCCTGTGAATTTTATTTGATCCTCTATTCGGCTTTTCTTCCCGAACGCCAAACAGAGCATCAGGGGCTACTGTCTATGCGGTAATATTATTTACACATTCTTTACTTACCTCAAAGCCTGTTAAAAGGCTAGTACAAGCTTCAGTCAGTCCGCTCTTGGCGGACTGAACCTTCTGGACCACCGCACTCATAATGGTGCGATGCTCCTCGTCGATGGAGGCGCCTTGGAGCGCCTCCAACAGATTATCCGGCGCCTCCGATTGGATGAGGGTCACCGGCACGGTGGGCTTGCTCCTCTTGGAAGGAGGTCCCCCGCCGGACTCTGGAACCTTTGAAGGTTCCGGAGCGGTGTCCGGCCTAGAACCGGACTTGGAGCCCTGGGAGATTTTTTTCCCCGTCACCCTGGAGTCCGGGAGGTCGCCTTGCGGCGCCTCCAGGACCACCTCCTCCTGGCTTGGAACCTGTTGGGACAACACTTCGGCGTCGTCCGTTGGGCAGGGGGAGGAAGCCGTCGGAAGCGAATTCACATCCGACGAGTCCAGTGAACCGCTCGACGACGCGTCGAGCCGGTCTTTGGGTGGGCTGCATAATCATATTTGACATAAGGGAAAGCTGTGCAATAAGGGAATACTATGAATTACTCTGGTATCCGGATACTTACGATTTCGCCAGGGGCTTGGCCCTGGTCGGCCACTCCTCTTCGCCATCGTCGGCGTTGGTGGAGTAGTCCAGAGGAAGGGTTTTCCCCTTCTTGGACCCTTCGGCCTCCCCAGTTGGGGCGGCCTTCCTTTTCTTCCCTTCCCCCGCTGGAGGGGGAGAGGTCTCTTCTTCCTCCTCCTCGTCTTCATGGGAGGAGTGCGTCTTGGAGCCGTCGGATGATGGATCTGACGCCTCCTGGCGCCGGGCACTCTTTCGAGTCCCCGTGGCCTTCTTCTCCGGCACCACATAGGGTGCCGGAACCAGCAGCTTCGCCAAACGAGCGTCCGCTGGGCCTTCGGGCAAAGGAGCCGGACAATTGATTTGTCCGGATGTCTCCTGCCAATCCTGTCAAAGGCAAAGGAGCTTAGATCCCGCATGGAGTCAAACTATGAAAAACTGATACCCTGTAGAAGGTAAAAATAGCTTACCGCATGAGCGTGACGCTACGTGCTGAATCCGTGATCCTCGGTTGCGGATGCGGGGGCCTCGGCGCCTTTGAAAAGCACCTTCCAGGCATCTTCGTACGTCGTGTTGAAGAGCCTGCTCAGAGTTCGGTGCCGCGCCGGTTCGAACTCCCACAGATTGAAGGCCCGTTGTTGACACGGGAGGATTAGGCGGATGAGCATAACCTGGACTACGTCACGAGCTTGAGCTGCTTGTCCACCAGGGTTTGGATGCATGTTTGCAGTCCAGTCACCTCTCCTTTGTTGCCCCATGACAGGCCCGTCTCTTTCCAAGACGTGAGCCGCGTTGGGGCTCCGGACCGGAACTCGGGGGCTGCGACCCACTCAGGGTTGCACGGCTCGGTGATGTAAAACCACCCCGATTGCCACCCCTTCAGGGTCTCCACAAAGGAGCCCTCGAGCCACAAGATGTTGGGCATCTTGCCCACCATGGCGCATCCGCACTCCGCCTGGTTGCCGCGCACCACCTTCGGCTTGACATTGAAAGTATTGAGCCATAGGCCGAAATGGGGGCGGATGCAGAGGAAAGCCTCGCACACAATGATAAACGCCGAGATGTTGAGGATGAAGTTCGGGGCCAGATCATGGAAATCCAGGCCGTAGTAGAACATGAGTCCCCGGACGAATGGGTGGATCGGAAAGCCTAGTCCACGGAGGAAGTGGGGAAGGAACACTACCCTCTCATGGGGCCTTGGGGTGGGGAGGAGCTGCCCCTTTTCGGGAAGCCGGTACGCGATGTCGTTAGACAGGTATCCGGCCTTCCTCAGTTTTTTGATGTGTCCCTCTGTGACGGAAGAGCATCCACTTGCCTCCCGCTCCGGACATGGCCGGAGAAGGTTGAGGTAGGGAGTGCGGACTTGGGCGCTGGAGCTCGAGTGCGCGATAATGGATAAGCAAGGGAGGAAGAAGGCGTAGGTGAAAATGTGGATCCTTATCCCCTTATATGGGTGGACGCGACTATGCGTCCCCACCAGCCTGGTAAAACTCGCTTATCTCCCAAGCGCCGTAATCAATGGCGCGGTTGGGTTACCCACGCCCGTATTGATGAGAATCCCGGAATAAGGGGACACGATCTCTGCTTTAACAAGACGTGCCAAGGAAACCGCCTCGCGTAACCCGCTGAGATGGGACAGTAAAACGATTCGAATAAAGGCTTGGTCGTGGTGTGATGTCACACTATGGAATACGTCAGCAGATTAGATTTGTGTAAATATTATTCTCTCTATGGCAATATGTGGAAACTTATTTTGCAGAGCCGGACACTATCTTTGTGTTCAAAATCTTCTATGAAGTACTTGGAGGAGGAACCCGCCTTGCAATGCCGAAGACAATTTGCGCGCCGGACTTGTCATCATTGAAGCCTGGTTCAGGGGCTACTGAGGGAGTCCTGGATTAGGGGGTGTCCGGATGGCCGGACTATACCTTCAGCCGGACTCCTGGACTATGAAGATACAAGATTGAAGACTTCGTCCCGTGTCCGGAAGGGACTTTCCTTGGTGTGGAAGGCAAGCTTGGCGATACGGATATGTAGATCTCCTACCATTGTAACTGACTCTATGTAACCCTAACCCTATCCAGTGTCTATATAAACCGGAGGGTTTTAGTCCGTAGGACAACACATTCATACACAATCGTACCATAGGCTAGCTTCTAGGGTTTAGCCTCTCTGATCTCGTGGTAGATCTACTCTTGTACTACCCATATCATCAATATTAATCAAGCAGGACGTAGGGTTTTACCTCCATCGAGAGGGCCCGAACCTGGGTAAAACTTCGTGTCCCTTGCCTCCTGTTACCATCCGTCCTAGACGCGCAGTTCGGGACCCCCTACCCGAGATCCGCCGGTTTTGACACCGACAACGGCTATGAGGCCCTCGTATTCTGCGATATTGTTAGAGACCTTCTCGCCGTGCTGAAAGCAGAGTTGCACGGCGCAGCAAAGCTTGTCCTGAGTGGGCGAGATGAGCACTGCTCCAGCCCCCGCGCCCCGGCGCGCAAAGGCGCCATCAAAATACATGACCCAGCCATCTGGCGCTTCGCTTCCTGGGGAAGTGGACCGGTCTTCTCCTTCCTCAAGAGCCGGGGCGTCTGTCCATTCTGCCACAAAATAGGCAAGCGCGGCTCCCTTGATGACCCTGGTGGTGCTAAACTCCAGCTGAAATGCTTGCAGCTCGATGTTCCATTCAATGACACTTCCGGCTGAGTTTGGGCTCCTGAGTATCCTCTCCAACGGGTAAGACAAGACGACCTTGATGGGGTGCCTCTGGAAGTAGTGCCGCAGCTTGTGCGAGGCCACCAAAAGTGCGAGCAGGAGCTTCTGCGGCATGGGGTAGCGCGCCCTCGTGTCCCGCAGTACAGTGCTGACGAAGTACACTGGGTGCTCGACAAGGGCCAGTACACCATTGAGTCTTGGGTACCACATAGATTGCGGCATATCCTGAGGTGATGGGTCTCCTAAGACCTGTCCGCCCTCGGGAGCCTTCGCGATGTTGCTCTGCTGAGCTAGGTCTTCCACTGCTGATGGCTTCGCTGCAGCTCTCCGGCACGGTGCTGTATCAGCTCTACCCTTATCCTGACGCTCTTCCCGAACCGCCACCAATGCCGCACTGGCAGAGTACGGGGTGGCGGCAAGGTAGAGCAAGAGAGGCTCGAGAGGCCGCGGTGCCACCATCACCGGGGGGCTGGTGAGGTATTTCTTGAGGTCTCGGAAGGCCTGGTCGGCCTCCAGGCTCCACTCGAAGGGACCTTTCTTCTTCATGAGCTTAAAGAAGGGCAAGACGCGCTCGCCTAGCTTAGAGATGAAACGCCCTAACGCGGTCACCCGTCCTGCCAGTTTTTGCATCTCCTTGAGGGTCTGTGGTGGGCTCATGTCTTCGATGGCCTTGATCTTTTCCGGGTTCCCCTCGATCCCTCTGTGGGATACGAGAAACCCTAGCAACTTGCCGGATGGGACGCTAAACACACACTTTTCCAGGTTAAGCCTCAAGTTCACTTGGCACAAGCTCTTGAAGGTCTCCTCCAAGTCTTGAATCAACGTCCTCGCCTCGCGAGATTTAACCACTATGTCATCAACGTAGGCCTCTGTGTTCCTGCCGAGCTGCCGCCCCAAGGTGATGTGCATCAACCGCTGAAAGGTTGCGCCCGCATTGCGAAGGCCGAAAGGCTTGCAGGTGTAGCAGTACACCCCACATGGTGTCAAGAAGGCCATCTTCTCCACATCCTCCTCTGCCATCTTGATCTGATGGTATCCAGAGAACGCATCCAAGAAACACGGCAGGTCGCACTCGGTGGTGGAGTCGACAATTTGATCGATGCACGGAAGGGGGAATGGGTCTTGGGGGCAGGCTTTGTTTAGGTTGGTGAAGTCGACGCACATCCGTTCCTTCCCACCTTTCTTCGGCACTACAACGGGGTTCGCCAGCCATTTGGGGTATCGAACTTCCCGGATTGTACCTGCCGCCTCCAGCTTGCGTGTCTCTTGGATGATGAAGGCCTGCTTCTCAGTGGACTGTCGTCTTGCTCGCTGCTTCACGGGGCGTACGTTGGGGCACACCTTTAGATGATGCTGGATTACCTCTCTCGGGACTCCTACCAGTTGATCGGGCTCCCATGCGAATATCTCCTTGTTCGCGCGCAAGAACCTCACCAAAGCTTCTTCTTGCCCCGGGTTAAGGCCGGTTCCTATGGTGAAGGTGGCTCCTGAAGACCCATCCTCGTTGACCGGCACCTGCTTGGTCTCTACCTTGTCTTGGGTGAACAACTGCTTTTTCTTGGTGGGCGCGGCCTCCATGGCCTTCGGCGCACCGGCGCCGGCTGGCTGCGCTGCTGCCGCGGTCTTGAAGGCGAGCCTGAGCGCCATCACGACCTCCTTAGCGTCCCCTTGGATGGTGAGGATGCCCTTTCTCCCTGACATCTTCATGAGGTTGTAGGCCGGGTGAGTTGCCACCATGAACTGAGCGAGGGCCGGGTACCCGAGGATGGCATTGTATGGGAGACCGATGCGGGTAATGTCGAAGTCCACCAGCTCGGTGCGATAGTTACCCCGCGTGCCAAAGGTGACAGGGAGGCGGATCTGCCCCAAGGGGTGAGCAGCTCCACCGCCCACCCCTGTGAAGGGCTTGCTGAGGCCGAGCCATTCGAGCGACACATGAAGAAGGTTGAAAGCTTCCACGGAGAGCAGGTTGAGACCAGCGCCGCCGTCGATGAGGGTCTTGGTGATGGCCACATTGCAGATGGTGGGCGTATAGAGCATCGGAAGAATCCCTGAGCCAACGGTGGAGCCGGGGTGGTCTTCCGAGTCGAAGGTGAGGTCGGCTTCTGGCGCGGCCCAACCCGTCGAAGCCCCCGGGCGCTTGCAGGCGGCCCCAATCTGGCGGAAGAAAATCTTGACATGGCGATCTAAAGGAGGTGCTTGGGAGCCGCCTAGTAGTGCCGCGACTGCGTGGTGTTCCGGTGCCGCGTAGCGCGCAGTGAAGAGGTCGCAGAGTTCCCCCCAAGACGTCACCGTGGATCTCGGGAGGCCGAGCAGCCAGGCGCGCGGCTCGCCGGCGAGGGCCAGGGGGAACAAGTTTGCCATGATCTTGTCGTCACCTCCGGCTTCGAGGACAACCTCCTCGTATGCTAGCAGGAAGAGCACCGAGTCTGCCGCACCATCATAACGCGGTGGCATCTCTGGCCTAAACTTGACCGGCCACTGCACCCGCCGGAGAGCGGGGGCCAGGGCTCGGTACCCAGACTCCCTGCTGCTGGCACCGACTGAGGAGGTCGGTGGAGAGGTACCTGTCATGGGAGCACGGTGCGGCGCTACGGGGCGCTGGTTGATGGAGAAAAGCTCTGGCGCACCCCTACCTGGCACGCCAAATGTCGGGGTATGGGGTCCCGGCAAACCCTTAAGGTTCAAACACTAGGGTGCGCATGAAGTCTTTCCCTTCAAACGATCTACGCTCTAGCTTGCTAGGATCTCGCAGATGAACTCGACGAACTCACAACATAGATGGACACAGGGTTTATACTGGTTCGGGCCACCGTTGTGGTGTAATACCCTACTCCAGTGGTGGTGGTGGATTGCCTCTTGGGCTGATGATGAACAATACAAGGGAAGAACAACCTCCTGAGGTTGAGGCGTTCTTGAGCTCGGTGAGCTTGTGCGTGTGGGGGTGGTCTCTCTCAAGCTAAGATGAGATCGTCCACTCTCTCTCTAAGATTAGATCCCCTCTCTAACTAAGATCAGATCGTCTCTCTCCTCTTTTTCTCCACCTTCCCTCCTGTGGTGGCTAGTCCTATTTATAGAGGCCCTGGTCCTCTTCCCAAATATCGAACGGGAAGGGAGCCAACAATGGCGGGCTAATTTGAAGGGGGGCAGCTAGTACAAGCTATCCTGACAAAAGTAGTCTTCGCCTGCACAAAGTTCTAGTGGTGACTGTCAGTGTTCTGGGAATGGGGGTCCCCAGACTTGCCTGCCTGCGGCCTGCGGCGTGGCTCAAGGAGGGTCCCAGCACGGCCCATCTTCATCAACACAGACCCAAGACCCTCGCGAGGGGTCAAGCCTCGCGGGGCGGACGACACAGAGGTTCCTCAGGCACGGCCTCATCAGGCTGGCTCGCAAGGAGGCGGAGAGATCAAGGTGGGGTACCTCACGAGGTGCCCGTGACGCAAGCCATGACGACCAAGGGTGCCAGGCGGGCGCCAGCCCGCGCAGTGTCCTCCTTTCCTCTTTGGTGCAAAGGGAGCAAGCGCAGGCGAGAGCATCAAGCAAAGGCGCCCGTTTTGGTGCAACGAGACCAAGACCAGCCCGACGGCAGGAAGGAAGTCATTGTGGAGCCCAAGCCAGCGTCACCGCCAGAGCCTTTGGCAGGCGAGGACCAACTTTAGTCAGGATAAGTGTACCAGATGTTCCCCTTCAAAATGGCCAATTGTTGGCGCCCTTCCCGCTCAATATTTGGGAAGAGGCCCAGGGCTTTTGCCTATAAATAGGACTAGCCACCCTCAGGGTAGAGGGTATCTAGAATTGGCCAACCCAGAAACAAGCTGGGATCGGATCGAGTAGCATCACACACACAGAGAGAGAAGGGTGGTTGAACTCCTCCCAGCAGTTCATCGCCCAGCCAAGAGCAGACCCTCGTGAGGCTGTTCTTCCTTGTATTGCTCATCATCATCAGCCCAAGAGGCAATCCACCACACCACACACTGGAGTATGGTATTACGCCACAGCGGTGGCCCGAACCAGTATAAACTCCGTGTCTCTTGTGCTGTTCTTTCCATAGCTTAGATCTTAGCGTGGCGGTGGGGTGCAGGTAGGTAGAAGGCGAAATCTCCGCGCGCACCCCAGTGTTCGAACCTCAAGGGTCTACCGAAACCCGAAATCCGACATTTGGCGCGCCAGGTAGGGGTGCACCGGAGTTTTCCCTTCCGCCACCGCCATGACCTGCCTCGCGATGAGTAGCGCATCGCCCGCTCCGGCCGCCGGTGCCAGCACGGGGGCCAGGGGGCTTCGAGCCCTGGCCCCAGCCCTGCAACGGGTACGGTGGCCGGATAAGTTCAAGCCAATGACGCCGCCGCGCTACAGCAGCGCGACTGATCCTCTGGCCTTCTTGCTGGCATACGAGGAGGCCATCCTCAAAGCTGGAGGTGACGATAGGGTCATGGCCAACTGGCTCCCCACGGCCCTCACCGGCGCTCCGCGCGCATGGCTGCTCCACCTGCCGGCAGCCTTCGTGGCCTCTTGGGAAGAGCTCCACAGCCTCTTCCCCGCCCACCACGCTACACCAACACCCCCGGTCGTCGCGGCCCTCCTGGGCGGCTCGCAGGCGCCGCCTACAAGTCACCACGTCAAGTCGTTCATCCGCCGGGTCAGCGCCGCTTCCACGCAGCAGGGGCTCTCCCGGATCGGGCGGCGCCCAGGGCCGGCCTGACCTTCAGCTCGGAGGACCACCCCTCCAACTCGGCCTGCTCGGGTGCGCTCCCCATGCTGTGCACCCCCACCATCTGCCAGGTGGCCGTCACTAGAACTCTCATCGATGGCGATGCGGGCCTCAGCATGCTCTCGGTTGAGGCCTTCAACCTCCTCTGCATACCCCTGGAACGGCTGCAACCCAGCCGGCCCTTCTCAGGCGTTGGGGCGGATCATCCAGCTCCTTGGGACAGATCCGGCTCCCAGTAACCTTCGGCACCTATAACAACTTCCGCACGGAGCTGGTCGACTTCGACATCGCCCCCATCGCCTCCCCTACAACGCCATCCTCGGCTACCCAGCGCTGGCCCAGTTCATGGCCACGGCGCACCCAGCGTACAACCTCATGAAGATGCCCGGGAGCAGCGGTGTCCTCACCATGCACGGGGACACCGGAGACACGCTGTGAGTGCTCAAGCTCGCCTTCAAGACGGCGGCATCGGCACAGCCCGCCGACTCGGAGACCACCGAGCCCAAGGGGGCTGCACTTGCCAAGAAGAAACAGTTGTTCACCCAAGACAAGGCAGAAACCAAGCAGATACCCGTCGATGAGGACGGGTCCACCAATGCCACTTTCACCATAGGCGCCAACCTCGAGCCCGAGCAGGAGGAGGCCCTGGTCAGGTTCCTGCGCGCAAACAAGAAGGTATTCGCTTGGGAGCCTGGCCAGTTGGCGGGGATCCCTAGGAGCGTAATCGAGCATCACCTCAACGTGTGCCCCAACGTGCGCCATGTGAAGCAGAAGGCAAGGCGACAGTCCATAGAAAAGCAGGCCTTCATCGTCCAAGAGACCTACAAACTAGAAGCCGCTGGGGTCATTCGCGAGGTCCGATACCCGGATTGGTTGGCCAACCCTGTCGTTGTGCCAAAGAAGGGAGGGAAGGAGCGCATGTGTGTCGACTTCACCAACCTCAACAAGGCATGCCTGCAAGATCCGTTCCCGCTCCCCGGCATCGACCAGATCGTCGATTCCACCGCAGAATGCGACCTGCTATGCTTCTTGGATGCCTTCTCTGGGTATCACCAGATCAAGATGGCGGTAGAAGACGTCGAAAAGACAGCCTTCCTAACCCCGCGTGGGGTGTACTGCTACACATGCATGCCATTCGGGCTGCGTAACGCAGGGGCGACCTTTCAGCGGCTGATGCACATCACCTTGGGCCTGCAGCTTGGGAAGAATGTTGAGGCTTACGTCGATGACATTGTGGTGAAGTCTTGGGAGGCTAGGACCCTGATACAAGACCTGGAGGAAACCTTCGCGAGCCTCAACGCAGTGAACCTGCGGCTCAACCCAGAGAAGTGTGTGTTCGGAGTCCCCTTAGGCAAGCTCTTGGGTTTCCTCGTGTCCCACCGAGGCATCGAGGCTAACCCGGAAAAGGTCAAGGCGGTCGAGGACATGAGCCCGCCAAAGACCCTCAGAGAAATGCAGAAGCTCACTGGGCGCGTGACCGCGCTAGGGCGCTTCATCTCCAAGTTGGGGGAGCAAGCGCTGCCCTTCTTCCAGCTAATGAAGAAAAAGGGGCCCTTTGAATGGACTGAAGAGGCCGACAAGGCGTTCCAGGATCTCAAGAGATACCTGACCAGCCCTCCGGTCATGGTGGCTCCGCGCCCTCAAGAGCCCCTGGTGCTTTACCTCGCCGCCACTCCCTACTCCGCCAGCGCAGCCCTGGTGGCGGTTAGGGAGGAGCGTCGAATCAAAACCACAGCAGCAGCCTGGGACAAGGCAAAACAGGAACAAGGAAGGCCCACAGAAACCGCCCCCGTGGCTGAGGAGGATCAGCCGCCGCAGAGGAGTGCACCGGAGGCGGAAGAGGCCCCTCTCCTAGATGGCCAGCCTCAGGAGGCCTCATCGCCTCAGGAGGCGCCGTGGTCTCCGGAGGGCGCCACCAGCACTGATGCACCCAACCTCGTTGAGCACCCAGTGTACTTCGTCAGCACGGTGTTGTGGGACGCGAGGGCACGGTACCCCATGCCTCAGAAGCTCCTCCTCGCGCTACTGGTGGCCTCGCGCAAGATGCGGCACTATTTTCAGGGTCACCCCATCAAGGTCGTCTCGTCATACCCCCTGGAGAGAGTGCTCAGGAGCCCTAACTCAGCTGGAAGGGTCGCTGAGTGGAACATAGAACTGCAAGCGTTTCAGCTCGAATTCAGCACGACCAGAGTCATCAAGGGAGCAGCATTAGCGGATTTTGTGGCAGAATGGATGGAGGCACCAGGCCTCAAGGCCGACGAGGATCGGTCCCTCTCCCCGGGAAGCGAGGCGCTAGAAGGCTGGGTCATGTACTTCGATGGGGCGTTCTCCAGGCATGGCGTTGGGGCTGGGGCGGTGCTTATATCGCCCACTCAGGACAAGCTCTACTACGCTGTACATCTCTGTTTCCAGCAAGGTGAAAAGGTCTCCAACAACATAGCAGAGTATGAAGGTTTAATAGTGGGCTTGAGGGCCGCAACTGCCCTGGGGGTGAAACGCCTCACCATCAAGGGCGATTCGCAGCTCCTTGTCAATTTCTCCAACAAGGTGTACGAGCCGAAAGATGAGCACATGGAAGCCTACCTTGCGGAGGTCCGCAGGATGGAGAAGCAGTTCTGGGGGTTGGAGTTGTAGCATGTGCCCCATGGCACCAATCAGGAGGCCGACGACATCGCCAAACGGGCGTCCAGGCGGTTACCTCAGGAGCCTGGCATCTTTGAGGAGCGGCTCTTCAAGCCCTCAGCCCTGCCGTCATTGTCAAACACGGCTCAGCCTCGGGAGGAGCTCCCCCAGCCACCTGCCTCAGGAGCCACGGTCTATGGCCCGGCCTCAGGAGCACGCCTGCTCCTGACGATGGAACCTCAGGAGGGGTGCTGGATCACGAAGCTCCGGAGTTACTTAACGCAAGGGACCCTACCGGAGAAGGAGGAGGAAGCGGAGCGTGTGGCACGGCAGGCCACAACATACCGCATCAAGGATGGAGAGCTCTACCGGAAGCGACCAAACGATGTATCCCTGCGCTGCATCTCCAGGGAGCAAGGAAAGGAACTGCTGGAAGATATACACGGCGGAGACTATGGACATCATTCATCATCACGGACCCTCGTCGGCAAGGCGTTCCGTAGTGGGTTTTATTGGCCTACCGCACTCAATGACGCCGTCGAACTGGTGTAAGCTTGTGAGGCCTGCCAGTTCCACGCCAAGCAAATCCATCAGCCAGCAGGAGGCCTGCAGACTATACCCCTTTCGTGGCCATTCGCAGTCTGGGGGCTGGACATCCTGGGCCCATTTCCTCGGGCGCCAGGGGGCTACCGCTACCTTTACGTCGCCGTGGACAAGTTCACCAAGTGGGCTGAAGTAGAGGCCGTCCGCACCATCCCCACGGGTTCCGCTGTCAAGTTCATCAGGGGCATCGTCAGCCGGTTCGGGGTGCCGAACCGCATCATCACAGACAACGGTTCACAGTTCACCAGTAACCTCTTCAAAACATACTGTGCTAACCTTGGAACGCAGATATGCTACACTTCGGTGGCGCACCCCCGAAGCAACGGCCAGGCCGAGCGAGTCAACGCAGAGGTCCTGAGGGGCCTCAAGACCAGGACGTTCAAGAAGAAGCTAGTGGCCTGCGGCAGAGGTTGGTATGACAAGCTTCGGTCCGTGTTGTGGTCCATCCGCACAACCGTGACCAAGCCGACTGGAGAGACCCCGTTCTTCCTGGTCTACGGAGCCAAAGCGGTCCTCCCTCACGAGGTCAGACGTCGCTCCGCGCGGGTCCTGGCATTCGACGAGGCGCAGCAGGACGCCATGCGGGGGATGGACCTCGTGCTGGGGGAGGAACGTCGCCGAGAAGCCATGCTGCGAGCGGCGAGGTACCAACAAGCACTGCGATGATATCACTGCCGCGACATCCGCCCCAGAACTCTCGAGGTAGGAGACCTCGTGCTCAGGAGGGTTCTCTCCAGGGAGGGACTGCACAAGCTCTCTCCCATGTGGGAGGGCCCGTTCAAGGTTGTTCATGTTTCCAGGCCCGGCTCCACGCACTTGGAGACTTAGGAGGGGGTGTCGGTCCAGAACGCATGGAACATCCAGCACCTCTGGAGGTTCTACCCCTAAAAAGGCCCAGAGCCTGTGAAGAAGGCGAATGCCCGTGAAGCTGTCGCATTTTGGAAAAGGCCCAGAGCCTGTGAAGAAGGCGAATGCCTGTGAAGCTGTCGCATTTTGGAAAAGGCCCAAAGCCTGTGAAGAAGGCGAATGCCTGTGAAGCTGTCGCGTTTTGGAAAAGGCCCAGAGCCTATGAATAAGGCGAATGCCTGTGAAGCTGTCGCGTTTTGGAAAAGGCCCAGAGCCTGTGAAGAAGGCGAATGCCTGTGAAGCTATCGCGTTTTGGAAAGGGCCCGGAGCCTGTGAAGAGGGCAAATGCCCGTGAAGCCTGCTTCCCCCAAGAAAGGCCCGGAGCCTGTGAAGAAGGCCAACGCCTGTGAAGCTCGCCGCCCGTGACACTCTCACGTAATAATGAGTTGGGGCTGTACACGCCCCGGAGTCTCAGGAGCGCCGGCCTCAGGCCCTGGGGCTCCCTCCCACGCCCAGTGGCAGCACTTAGCTCCGCGCTGGTGAGAAGACGTCGAAGACTAGATTAGGTGCCGAACGCGGCTTTTTCATTTGCTTTCCGCAGTTGGCTTGTTCATTCTCATTCAAAGTTTTATTGAAGCTGTTGCCGTCTTTAGCTCATGGTTCTTCGACTTTTCACTCTCCTGCCTCGATTTCTCTTATGCAAGGCCTCGCGAGGGGGGCAGCCGAGCGCCCTCGCGAGTGTTCCTGTCCTAGTCGTTCAAAGGCTTCGCGACCTGGATCCATTACAGGAGCACCCCTCCAGTCCGTGCCCCACGGGCACCGCGACACGAACACAGGGCCTGGGTCGGTCGCCCCCCACGGCTAGGGCCGGGAACTATCCACGCGCGGGCACGTAGCCGGAAGGCACGATAACGGAAGCAAAGCGATGATTAACAGCAATAACCCAAACACGCCCCCGCGGGGCTCCATGCTACTGTCTTTTTACGTAGGAAAAAGGAAAAGAAAGAACAAATCAGGCGCAGCTCGCCTCACACCGGCCTGCAGGGAATACTCGAGCTGCCTCCGGGGCTCAGGCAGACTCCCTCTCGCGCTTCACCGAAGCGCGACGGCGGGCAGACACGCTACCACCTCCCAAGCAGGTACGACGGCGTGGAGGCTGACCACGGCCACCGCTAGAAGAGTCGCTGCCTGAAGAAGAACCGGTGAAGCTTGGGGAACAATGAGCGCCGCCAATCACGCGAGCGCTGTCCTCTCCATCATCGCCGGGGCTGGGTTCCCGGCCGCGGTCGTCGTCCTTAGGGCAGCACCCTGCGCGGCGACCATCTTCCCCAAACACCCTCACGTAGAGGGTGGCATCACCGTCAAACTTGAAGTGCAGGGTGCACCGATGGCTCAGGCCACGCGCGCGGGCAAACATCTGCCAACCATGGGTCAAGGCCAGGTTCCAGGCTGCGGAGACCTCCAGTGAAGCTCATGAGGCCCGGCTGCAGCAGCTGTCTGCGTGAAGCCAGAGGCCGCCCGGGGCGCCGGCCGGGAGCTCGACGAGGAGGAAGCGAGGAAGTTGAAGCCGGGTGCTAGTCGGCTCCGCCGACCACACAACGAACTCTGGCAGCACCTCCGCAGCACGAAAGCGCGGCCTAGGGGAACGCGCGACCGAAGCGCGCCCCCCGGCCGCAGCAGTCCGCCCGTCACCCTGCTGGAAATTGTCTCCACGGCCGCGGGGAGCTGCCGTGGTGGCCACAGGATGTTTGCGAGGGCGCCCTTGGCCGCGCTTGGGCGGGGGAGAGGCAGGCTCAACCTGGCAAGCCTTCCCCTTCTCTGCGGCCGAGAACCTCCTCGGCAGGGCCATGAAGAAGAAGGAGAAGCAAGGGGGAATGAACTGGAAGGGTGCGCGCTGATCCGTACTTATAACCGGCGAGGGCCAACCGTCGGCCCCACGATCGCAGGTAATCATGACCCGCTTTGCATGCAGGGACTTGTCCAATCCGTGCAGTTGCCGAGGCGCCATGGGGAAGTGGAGACGCCCACGTCCAATCAACCGCCATGCGGCGCCCAAGGCCGGAGGCTGTTAGGGCCCGCGGCACTTCGCTCTTGCCCTTTTGCCTTCCTGCACGGCCAAGTTCGGGCGCGCCTTGGGCCCGGGGGCTACTGTCGGCGTTCTGGGAACGGGGGTCCCCAGACTTGCCTGCTTGCGGCCTGTGGCGTGGCTCGAGGAGGGGCCCAGCACGGCCCATCTTCATCAACACAGACCCAAGACCCTCGCGAGGGGTCAAGCCTCGCGGGGCGGACGACACAGAGCTTCCTCACGCACGGCCTCATCAGGCTGGCTCGCAAGAAGGCGGAGAGATCAAGGCGGGGTACCTCACAAGCTGCCCGTGACGCAAGCCATGACGACCAAGGGTGCCAGGCAGGCGCCAGCCCCCGCAGTGTCCTCCTTTCCTCTTTGGTGCAAATGGAGCAAGCGTAGGCGAGAGCATCAAGCAAATGCACCCGTTTCGGTGCAACGAGACCAAGACCAGCCCGATGGCAGGGAGGAAGTCATTGTGGAGCCCAAGCCAGCATCACTGCCAGAGCCTTTGGCAGGCGAGGACCAACTTTAGTCAGGATAAGTGTACCAGATGTTCCCCTTCAAAATGGCCAATTGTTGGCGCCCTTCCCGCTCAATTGGAAGAGGCCCAGGGACTTTGCCTATAAATAGGACTAGCCACCCCCAGGGTAGAGGGGATCTAGAATCGGCCAACCCATAAACAAGCCTGGATCAGATCGAGTAGCATCACAGAGAGAGAGAGAAGGGTGGTTGAACTCCTCCCAACAGTTCATCGCCCAGCCAAGAGCAGACCCTCGCGAGGCTGTTCTTCCTTGTATTGCTCATCATCATCAGCCCAAGAGGCAATCCACCACACCACACACTGGAGTAGGGTATTACACCACAGCGGTGGCCCGAACCAGTATAAACTCCGTGTCTCTTGTGCTGTTCTTTCCATAGCTTAGATCTTA
Source organism: Triticum aestivum (assembly GCF_018294505.1). Lineage (NCBI taxonomy): Eukaryota > Viridiplantae > Streptophyta > Magnoliopsida > Poales > Poaceae > Triticum > Triticum aestivum. Next base: position 108,875,084 of record NC_057794.1, on the reverse strand, counting down.
GCGTGGCGGTGGGGCGCGGGTAGGTAGAAGGCGAAATCTCCGCGCGCACCCCAGTGTTCGAACCTCAAGGGTATGCCGGAACCCGAAATCCGACAGTGACGCTGTTCTGGGCTTCACGATGACCTCCGTCTTGAAGTCCTTGGTCTTGGTCTTGTTGCACCGAAATGGCAACCTTTGCCTGATGCCTCGGTACTCCGCGGCTGCACTTGCCCTCTTTGCACCAAAGAGGAAACAAGGACATTGTGCGTGCTGGCGCCCGCCTGGTGTCGATCGTCATGGCTCACGTCACGAGAGCCTTGTGAGGTTCGCCTCGCCTTGATATCTCCGCTCCTCGTGAGCCTGCCTAACTAGGCCACTCCGGAGGAGGTCTTGCGTCGTCCGCCTCGCAAGGCTTGGCCCCTCGAGAGGGTCTTGGGTGCTTTGTTGGTGAAGATGGGTCGTACGGCCTGCTGGCTCAGCCATGCCATGGGCCGCAGGCAGGCAAGTCTGGGGACCCCCGTTCCCAGAACGCCGACAGTAGCCCCGGGCCCAAGGTGCGCGCGGGCTTGGCTTCGTGGCAAAGCCAAGGGTCAAGCTTCACAGTAGCCCCCAGAACGCCGACAGTAGCCCCCGGGCCCAAGGTGCACGCGGGCTTGGCTTCGTGGCAAAGCTAAGGGACTGAATATGTCGGGGTATGGGGTCCCGGCAAACCCTTAAGGTCGAACACTGGGGTGCATGCGAAGTGTTTCCTTCAACCGATCTATGCTCTAGCTTGCTAGGATCTCGCGGACGAACTCGACGAACTCACAACACAGATGGATACAGGGTTTATACTGGTTTGGCCCACCGTTGTGGTGTAATACCCTACTCCAGTGTGGTGGTGGTGGATTGCCTCTTGGGCTGACGATGAACAATACAAGGGAAGAATGGCCTCTTGAGGTTGAGGCGTTCTTGAGCTCGGTGAGCTTGTGTGTGTGCGGGTGGTCTCTCTCAAGCTAAGATGAGATCGTCCTCTCTCTCTCTCTCTCTAAGATCAGATCCCCTCTCTGACTAAGATCAGATCATCTCTCTCCTCTTTTTCTCCCCCCCTTCCCTCCTGTGGTGGCTAGTCCTATTTATAGAGGCCCCGGCCCTCCTCCCAAATATCGAGCGGGAAGGGAGCCAACAATGGCGGGCTAATTTGAAGGGGGACAGCTAGTACAAGCTATCCTGACAAAAGTAGTCTTCGCCTGCACAAAGTTCTGGTGGTGACGCTGTTCTGGGCTCCACGATGACCTCCGTCTTGAAGTCCTTGGTCTTGGTCTTGTTGCACCGAAATGGCAACCTTTGCCTGATGCCTCGGTACTCCGCGGCTGCGCTTACCCCCTTTGCACCAAAGAGGAAACAAGGACGCTGTGCGCGCTGGCGCCCGCCTAGTGTCGATCGTCATGGCTCATGTCATGAGAGCCTCGTGAGGTTCGCCTTGCCTTGCTATCTCCGCTCCTCGTGAGCCTGCCTAACTAGGCCACTCCGGAGGAGGTCTTGCTTCGTCCGCCTCGCGAGGCTTGGCCCCTCGAGAGGGTCTTGGGTGCTTTGTTGGTAAAGATGGGTCGTACGGCCTGCTGGCTCAGCCACACCGCGGGCTGCAGGCAGGCAAGTCTGGGGACCACCGTTCCCAGAACACCGACAGAATATGATCCACCTTTACCTAGAAGGCATTCCAAAAATTTGGTGTCTTTAGATCTGGATGCTAAAATTGATAGAAGTGGGATTGAAGAAGTCAAAACTTTAAATATCGATGAACCCACTATTTTGGATTTCAAGGAACTTAATTATGAAAATTGCTCTTTGATAGATTGTATTTCCTTGTTGCAATCCATGCTAAATTCTCCTCATGCTTATAGTCAAAATAAAGCTTTTACTAAACATATCATTAATGCTTTGATGCAATCTTATGAAGAAAAACTTGAGTTGGAAGTTTCCATCCCTAGAAAACTTTATGATGAGTGGGAACCTACTATTAAAATTAAAATTAAAGATCATGAATGCTATGCTTTGTGTGATTTGGGTGCTAGTGTTTTGATGATTCCAAAGACTTTGTGTGATTAGCTAGGTTTCCATGATTTTGATGATTGCTCTTTAAACTTGCACCTTGTGGATTCCACTATTAAGAAACCTATGGGAAGAATTAATGATGTTCTTATTGTTGCAAATAGGAATTATGTGCCCGTAGATTTTATTGTTCTTGACATAGATTGCAATCCTTCATGTCCTATTATTCTTGGTAGACCTTTCCTTAGAACGATTGGTGCAATTATTGATATGAAGGAAGGTAATATTAGATTGCAATTTCCATTAAGGAAAGGCATGGAACACTTCCCTAGAAATAAAATTAAATTACCTTATGAATCTATTATGAGAGCCACTTATGTATTGCCTACCAAAGATGGCAATACCTAGATCTATCCTTGCTTTTTATGCCTAGCTAGGGGCGTTAAACGATAGCGCTTGTTGGGAGGCAACTCAATTTTATTTTTATTCCTTGCTTTTTGCTCCTGTTTAGTAATAAATAATTTATCTAGACTCTGTTTTGGTTTTGTTTTTTGTGTTTAATTAGTGTTTGTGCCAAGTAGAACCGTTGGGAAGACTTGGGGAAAGTCTTTTTAATCTTGCTGTAAAAAACAGAAACTTTAGCGCTCACGAGAATTGCTGCCTTTTTTATTTGGAAAATGCTATTTAGCTAATTATTTTTGCAGATGATTAATAGATAAATTCCTCACATCCATAAATTTATTTAGAATTTTTGGGGTTCCAGATATTGCGTTAGCTACAGATTACTACAGACTGTTCTGTTTTTGACAGGTTCTGTTTTTCGTGTGTTGTTTGCTTATTTTAATGAATCTATGGCTAGTAAAATAGTTTATAAACCTTAGAGAAGTTGGAATGCAGTAGATTTAACACCAACATAAATAAAGAATGAGTTCATTACAGTACCTTGAAGTGGTGTTTTCTTTTCTTTCGCTAACGGAGCTCATGAGATTTTCTACTTTAAGTTTTGTGTTGTGAAGTTTTCAAGATTTGGGTAAAGATTTGATGGATTATGGAACAAGGAGTGGCAAGAGTCTAAGCTTGGGGATGCCCATGGCACCCCAAGATAATCTAAGGACACCTAAAAGCCAAAGCTTGGGGATGCCCCGGAAGGCATCCCCTCTTTCGTCTACTTCCATCGGTAACTTTACTTGGAGCTATATTTTTATTCACCACATGATATGTGTTTTGCTTGGAGCGTCTTGTATGATTTGAGTCTTTGCTTTTTAGTTTACCACAATCATCCTTGCTGTACACACCTTTTGAGAGAGACACACATGATTCGGAAATTATTAGAATACTCTATGTGCTTCACTTATATCTTTTGAGTTATATAGTTTTTGCTCTAGTACTTCACTTATATCTTTTAGAGCACGGTGGTGGTTTTGTTTTATAGAAACTATTATTCTCTCATGCTTCACTTAGATTATTTTGAGAGTCTTAAATAGCATGGTAATTTTCTTAAATAATCCTAATATACTAGGTATTCAAGACTATTAAAAACTTTCTTATGAGTGCGTTGAATATTAATAGAAGTTTGATGCTTGATGATTGTTTTGAGACATGGAGGTAGTGATATAAAAGTTGTGCTAGTTGATTAGTTGTGAATTTGAAAAATAGTTGTGTTGAAGTTTGCAAGTCCCGTAGCATGCACGCATGGTAAACTTTATCTAACAAATTTGAAACATGATGTGCTCTTTGATTGTCCTCCTTATGAGTGGCGGTCGGGGACGAGCGATGGTCTTTTCCTACCAATCTATCCCCCTAGGAGCATGCGTGTAGTGCTTGGTTTTTGATGACTTGTAGATTTTTGCAATAAGTATGTGAGTTCTTTATGACTAATGTTGAGTCCATGGATTATACGCACTCTCACCTTTCCATCATTGCTAGCCTCTTCGGTACCGTGCATTGCCCTTTCTCACATTGAGAGTTGGTGCAAACTACACCGGTGCATCCAAACCCCGTGATATGATACACTCTTTCACACATAAACCTCCTTATATCTTCCTCAAAACAGCCACCATAACTACCTATTATGGGATTCCCATAGCCATTCCGAGATATATTGCCATGCAACTTTCCACCGTTCCATTTATCATGACACGTTCATCATTGTCATATTGCTTTGCATGATCATGTAGTTGACATAGTATTTGTGGCAAAGCCACCATTCATAATCCTTTCATACATGTTACTCTTGGTTCATTGCATATCCCGGTACACTGCCGAAGGCATTCATATAGAGTCATACTTTGTTCTAGTATCGAGTTGTAATCATTGAGTTGTAAATAAATAGAAATGTGACGACCATCATTTTCTAGAGCATTGTCCCAAATGTGGAAAAATAAAAAAAAGAAAAGAGAAAGGCCATAAAAAAGGAGAAGTCCCAAAAAAATGAGAGAAAAAGAGAGAAGGGACAATGTTACTATCCTTTTTACCACACTTGTGCTTCAAAGTAGCACCATAATCTTCATGATAGAGAGTCTTTTGTTTTGTCACTTTCATATACTAGTGGGAACTTTTCATTATAGAACTTGGCTTGTATATTCCAACAATGGGCTTCCTCAAATGCCCTAGGTCTTCGTGAGCAAGCAAGTTGGATGCACACCCACTTAGTTTCTTTTGTTGAGCTTTCATATATTTATAGCTCTAGTGCATCCATTGCATGGCAATCCCTACACCTTGCATTAACATCAATTGATGGGCATCTCCATAGCTCATTGATTAGCCTCGTTGATGTGAGACTTTCTCCCTTTTTTGTCTTCTCCACATAACCCCCATTATTATATTCTATTCCACCCATAGTGCTATATCCATGGCTCATGCTCATGTATTGCGTGAAGATTGAAAAAGTTTGAGATTACTAAAGTATGAAACAATTGCTTGGCTTGTAATCGGGGTTGTGCATGATGAGACCATTCTTGTGTGATGAAAATGGAGCATGACTAAACTATATGATTGTCGGATGTGGGGTTCCGGCAAACCCTTAAGGTTCGAACACTAGGGTGCGCGTGAAGTCTTTTCCTCCCACTGATCTACGCCCTAGCTCGCTAAGATCTTGTGGACGAACTCGACGAATTCGCAACACAGAAAGACACAAGATTTATACTAGTTCGGGCCACCGTTGTGGTGTAATACCCTACTCCAGTGTGGTGGTGGTGGATTGCCTCTTGGGCTGATGATGAACAATACAAGGGGAAGAACAGCCTCCTGAGAGTGAGGTGTTCTCGTGCTTGGCTAACTTGTGTGTGGGGGGATCTTTAGGCTATTCTGCCTATGGTGGTGGCCAGTCCTATTTATAGAGGCCCTGGTCCTCTTCCCAAATATTGTGTGGGAAGGGAGCCAACAACGGCAAGCAATTTTGAAGGGGGACAGCTAGTACAAGCTACCCTGACAAAGGTGGTCTCCGCCTGCGAAAGGCTCTTGTGGTGACGCTGTCTTGGGCTCCACAATGACCTCCGTCTTGCCGTCGTTCTGGTCTTGGTCTTGTTGCACCGATATGGCAACCTTTGCCTGATGCCTCGGTACTCCTCGCCTGCGCTGGCCTCCTTAGAACCAAAGAGGAAACAAGGACGCTATGTGCGCTGGCGCCCGCCTGGTGTCGATCGTCATGGCTCACGTCACGAGAGCCTCATGAGGTTTGCCTCGCCTTGTTATCTCCGCTCCTCGTGAGCCTGCCCGACTAGGCCACTCCAGAGGAGGTCTTGTGTCGTCCGCCTCGCAAGGCTTGGCCCCTCGCGAGGGTCTTGGATGCCTTGTTGATGATGGTGGGTCGTACGGCCTACTGGCTTAGCCACGCCTCGGGCCACAGACAGGCAAGTCTGGGGACCTCCATTCCGAGAACACCGACAGTAGCCCCCGGGCACAAGGTGCACTCGGGCTTGGCTTCGCGGCGAAGCCAAGGGTCAAGTACGGAGTACCGCGGGCCCCCGAAAGCCTGCGGCCTCAGTTGACGCGTGGCGGTTGATTGGACGTGGGCGTCTCCGCTTCCCCATGCTACCTTTGAATCTGCCTAGCCATGCGGCCCCTGCCTCTTACACAGTTATCCTTCCTTCGCCACGCCTGGCTCTTCCAATCTCCCTGCTTCCTCAAGGCCCTGCTCTGCCCTCCTAGTCTGACTTGTGCTCCGCCTGCTTCATCGCCATGGCGTCAAAACAAGACGAAAAGGGGAAGAAACCTCTGTCTCCGCCAACTGTGCCTCCATCCTTTCATCCGGCGCTCGGCTGACCTCGGGTGCTCAATGACGAGGCCATGGACAAGGTGCGCCCCATGCTTGCCTCCAGTTTCAATGAGTGGGGAGAGACGGTGGCTTGGCCCGCGTCCCGTGCTCGCATGGCTCGGGCAGTCACCGAGGTTCCGATCTTCATAGAGGACCTCTCGGCTGGCCTGATTCCTCCCTTCTCCGCCTTCTTCAACGCGGTGCTCGAGCATTATCAGATCCACACGCTCCATCTTGACCCTCAATCTGTGACCCTTCTTGCCGTCTTCTCCTTCTTGTGTGAGGCCATGATGGGCATCGCTCCTTCCGTGGCACTCCTCCGCCACTTCTTCTCGTTGCATCTCACCGATCCCCGGCAGAGCTCGGGGTGCGTGAGCTTCCAGGCCGTGGCCGCGATGGCGGGCGCGGGGATCGACTTCGAGCTTCCTTCATCCATGAGCAAGTTTCGTATTCGATGGGTGTTTGTTGACGCTGGCGTGCTCAACCCTCTGCTCCAAGTTCCAGTGGGGCCCGCTGTTCCAAACTCCGACTGGGGTCATCAGAAGCTCAGGAGCCCCTGCCTTGCCCCCGTATGGGCTAGGCCGAGGTGGTTGAAGGACCTCGACGTGCCTGTGCCCATGGTGGTGAAGGAGTTCGTCAGGCGCCGAGTCGCTCAGCTTCAGCGCCACTCCCGCCCTATGTGGGACTTGCTGCGTAGCCAGGACAATATGAGGTTTCAGGAGAAGTGGCTTCCTCTTGTGGTGCGGCAAACAATGCTCATGGTCCTATCGGGTGTCCCCCTGCCGGATGAGATGCCCAAGAACAGCTGCATGTTGTACCGCTACGAGAACAAAGCCGCATTTGCCGCGAGCATGCCTTCCTTTTATGAGTGGGGGCTGCGCCCAATCGGCTTGGTGGGGCCCCGCGAGAACCCCGTCGTCGTGGTCCCTTCCTCGCCGTCGGTGCCGAGCTCGCCCCAGGTGACGATGCGGGAGAGCGAGCTCCGACGGGGGCCGGCGGTTTGAGTGATGAGGAGCATATGCCGAGTGGTGATCCGGGGGCATCGTCCTCGGGGGCATGCGACCCCCCTCCTAAGGCGTCAGTTGCCGAGGAGCCGTGGCGTGCGACTCTCGAGGCTGAGACTCTAGGAGCCTCGGGAGGTTGCAGCGAGAAGGCGCTGGGCTGCTCACCACGACCGGGTGTCAGGACCCCGACTCGATGTCACATCGATCTAGCCGGTAACACTTCATATCACTTTGCGGCCTCACGCACGGTGTTCCCACGGGTGTCGCCTTACCTTTGCCCGGGACCGTTTGCGCCTTTTGGCTCACGTATATGATAGTGTCGCTAGCATCCATATGATAAAGAGCCCGGGCTGACATGACTAGTCGTAAACCCAAAGTGGCACAGACTTACAGGGACAGGCATCCATGACCCAGCTTCGAACGTGTCGGTCATCAGCAAGTGGGTCCGGGCTGTAGCACTGGGCTAGCAGGACTCCGGTAAACCGGGCTGCAGCGGGCTAACAGGACTCCGGTACTCAAAGCGTGACATTTCCCCGAAGGGACAGACACAGGAACGAAGAAGGACACATGCCGGCCAGCCTAAGTGTTCCGGAGCAGTAGCAAGCTACCATGGCTCAGTGGAAACACTAGGAGACATTTCCCGGTAAGAGAGGCTACTAAAGATAAACAACTAGATGGTCAGATCCCACACATACCAAGCATTTCAATAACATACACACAATATGCTCGATATGTGCAATACAACATGGCATCACAAAATGACTCTACGACTCAAGTAGTTTATTCAATAGGCTCCGAGGAGCGAGATATTACAAACATGGGTCTTATGACCCAACACTCAGAGCATACAAGTCAAAGCACAAGCGGAAGCTATCATGTCTGGGTACAGACATCTATAAATGAAAAAGGCTGAGAAGCCTGACTATCTACCAGATCCTGCCGAGGCACAAGATCGTAGCTGAGGTAACAAGCTAAACGTCGAAGTCCACGCGAAACTACTAGTGAGACCGAAGTCTCTCTGCAAAAACATAAAATAGGCAAACGTGAGTACAAATGTACCCAGCAAGACTTACATCAGAACTAACTACATATGCTTCATTATCAACAAAGGGGATGGTGGGGTTTAACTGCAGCAAGCCAGCTTTGACTCGGTGGCTATCCTGAACTACGACTGCAATGTAACTTTTGAGGTGGCGCACACGAGTCCACATATTCACCATATCAATACACCACTATGGATCCGCTCCCGTCTCCCTACGAGAACGCCATCCATAGCACTCACGCTTATCTTGCGTATTTTAGAGTATCCACTTTCACTTGTCTATGAACTGATATAAGCAACCCAGAAGTCCTTTTCCGCGGACACGGCTATTCGAATAGATCATATTAACCCTGCAGGGGTGTACTTCTTCATACATGTTTTCACCACTTAGCGTCTGCACACGACATGTGCTCGGCAGACTTCAAGCGAAAGCCGACGTGGGTGTAGACCACGACCTACCTAAACACTCAAGTCTCTAGTCCAGGTTTATCGCCTATTCGGGTTCCATCCATGAGGAGATCCGGCCGGAGTTTCGCTCACAGCCCCAAACGATGTGAACAGGGTTCCGTGACACCAAACGGGCGCCCGGTTTACCCGGCCACGTGCCTACCGCATCACAGCCCACCCCTACGGTCAGCGCTGTCCACGGCCTCCAGCATACTACAAACACCAGAAACTACTTGCAACTCCTGGACAGAGGACAAGGGTGAATAAGAAGTCGAGCGGGGTCATATTTCAGGGCCCAATGTATGGTAGTAGCTGAATCATGGATCACAAACACAGAACTCAGTTCCTGAGGACGGCTACAATGAGACAACCCACCATGTACTCCTACATGGCCTCTCACCGCTACCTTTACCAAATCGTGTTCACACACTTAGCTCACACACAGTAGGACATGTTCACACGCCTCTGATTCATCCCCGATGAATCAGACCTGACTCAACTCTAAGCAGTAGCAGGCATGACAAACAAACATGAATGAGTAGGCACAACAGGGCTCAAACAACTCCTACTCATGCTAGTGGGTTTCATCTATTTACTGTGGAATGACAGGTCATGCAGAGGATAAAGGGGTTCAGCTACCGCAGCAAGTAACAGATGAATCGGTGTTGTCCTAATGCAGTAAAAGAGAGCAGGAGCGAGAGAGTAGGATTGTATCGGAATGAACAAGGGGGTTTTGCTTGCCTGGCACTTCTGAAGATAACATTGAGTCTTCATCAGTGTCAACGATCACATCCTCGGTATCACGTCTATCGAGAGGGGACAAATACCGGCAACACAGAAGGAAACACAATCAATGCAATGCACAATATGATGCATGATCATGACATAGCAAAATGAATGTGTTTTGGGCTAATGCATCTAGCAACAAGTTAAATGAAGTTGGTTTGAATACAAGATTCAAATTCAAACTCCATATGTGATTATTTAAATGCCCTTTAATTGATTTGTGCTAAACAGCAGCTATAAGTTGTTCTAACATGCATGAAAATGGTACAGATGGATTCCTTGAATTTTTCTGATAATTTTTCATATATAATTTATTTCATTTGGAGTTACGGTTAATTTTCTATGATTTATTGAAGTTTTAGCTATTTTCTGGAATTTCCTGAATATAATTAAATCCAGAAAATACTTTATGACATCAGCAGTGCGTCATGCTTGCATCAGCAAGTCAACAGGGCTGCCCCGGGTCAAACCTGACCAGGGGGTCCCATTAGTCAGTGACTTAGGGCTCGTTTAGGTCGCTGGCAGGTGGGCCCAGTCAACGGACACATCAGCCTGGTCAACTCCGACGTGTGGGGTCGGTCAAAGTGTGACGGGGCCAGGTCAAACTGACCTATGGGGCCCACAAAATTAGTACTAATCTAAACAGAGAGGTTAAACTAGTTAATTAGGCACGAGGGCCCACTTGGCAGTGGCTGTAGTGGGTGATTAGCGGGGTGTTTACGCCCTAACTAAGTGGCCACGTCGGCGAGTGACGCCGGCGACCACGGCGACGGCGAGACCTCGCCGGAGTTGGTCGGGACGGCGCTACGGCTGCGGTTGGGCACCCTGAGGGCATCAGGAGGAAGCCCGTGCTCCCGCGCGTCTAGGGGCGCACGCAGCTGGGCACAGGGAGGCCGGGGTCGACGGCGGCGACCAGAACGGCGGCGGCCGGAGCTACGGTTTCGGGCGGCTTAGCGCTATGGTGCACAAGAGGACGAGCTGGTGGCGGCGTTAGCTTGCTGGCACTTGCGCGCATCCACTGGTAGCATCGGGAGGGTGAGACGTGGCCTGAGTCGAGCGCAGCGTCGACTTCGGCGGCGGCCGGAGCTCAGTGCTCGTGGGGAACGGCGCTACAGCACGAGGGCGAGCACAAGGAGTTAGGGGATAAGGTAAGTGGCTCACGGCGAGTCAGACGGTGCAGACGGCGGGGCCGGGGAGGCTCTGGACGCGCCGAATCGGTGGAGTCGATCTCCGGGCACCGGAGGTGAAGACGATGATGCTCCGGTCGATTTCGGCTTCCTCTGATCGCGTGCGTCGGTGGGTAGCTCCACGGGGTCAGGGCGGAGCTCGGGTACGCAGAGAGGGGGCGAGGGAGTGGCTGTGGTTGCGGTGGTTGCGAACAGCGGCGGCGGAGGCGTTCGGGTGTGCGAGAGGGAGAGGCGAAGGAGAGACGAAGGGAACGAGTGAGGGGGTCCAGGGGTTCGAGGCGGCGCCGAGGAGAAAGCCCAAGGCGTCGCGGTGGCGAGGGACGCAGGCAGGCAGGGAGGTGGCGTGTCGCCACGGCGCGCGCGTGCGCTGTCTCCCTCCTCTGCCTACTGGCAGAGGTAGAGGACGACTGGCACCAGGCCAGTGGGCTGGGCTGTCCACTGGGCCAGCCAGGTAAGGCCCAGGTAAGACTCTGTTCTTTTTATTTTTATTTCTGTTCTGTTTTGTTTTCTTTTTTTTCTTTGCCACTGTTTTCAAATTTAAACAAATTCAAAACAGTGCCAAATATCCTCTGAATATTTTATGTTGCTAGATGGACTTTTCCAAAAAGCTCATAAAATATTTCAGGGGTATTTGAAATTATATTCTAATTATATGAATATAATTCAAATTCAAATAGCTAAAGATTTAAATTCAAAGTCCCAAAAATAAATCCTTAAAAATGTTCAATATTTTGGTTGGGACCAGAACCCTTACCAAAATTTATCAAACATTTAAGAAGAGCCTTTTGGAGCAATGAATGAGATTTCTAGGGTTTTTGCCCCTCTTTTATTTAGGGTTTTGAGGCTTCCAATATTCCTCAATTCAAGTTTCAAAAATATAGACATGATGCACACATGAAGTTAACCTAGAGCAATGCCTGAAGCTAGGGATGTGACAACTCACCCCCACTAAACAAGAATCTCGTCTCGAGATTCAAGCGTAGGGTAAGGTGAAAGGGGAACGCAAACTAGCACAATCTTCACGATCCAGGTTGCACTTCAAATGAACGTTGATTTGAACACCATCTTTGTCTTGTCGTCTTGCTCTGAGATCTTCAGCTAATCATGACAAGAAGAGGAAAGGAAAACTCTGGAAGGATCGGTCTTCTCGAAGATCGAACAACTCAGGATTAACTCCCGGAATGAGACATAGAACCATCTCTCGGGTGAGACACGAGATACACATCAAGAGGGGTGGAAGAAACGGATGACGGAGGTTCACTAGGTGGACAATAATTCCACACTTAAGAAGGTGGTAATCGGTTGTCAACGTAGCGAGGAGTTGAGTTGCCATGATACCACAACGAGACACCTTCGAAACCGTGACTCGTAGATATCTCCCCTTAAGTGGCAAAAGAATTACCTTTGATTCAGAGATCATTGAAACTCTTTAAACCAGCCTAAGGCAATTCTCGAGCGATCATTTGGAGGGGGTCGGTAGAATGGCATACTCGGACTTGGATGATGTGGATTACCTTGTTGAAGACAACGTAATGGATGATTTTACTTATCACCGGAAATGGAAGAGACCCATGGTAGAATGGCACATTGGTGGTGCAAGCTGGGAACAAAATGCAATTGCAGGGAATGATTCTGGTAACTGGGGAAGAACCCAACAATAGAGAGTGAATTCACTGTTTGAGAAGGTCATAGCATTGCCGAGGGAACTGAGAGCATCCCAATTAGTGTCGATGATAACACCTAGCGCTTGTGCGTGCTCTCAAGAACTTGAGCATTTCCATAATCATCAAGGTTTTATCAACATCCGTGTCAAGGGTGCTGACAACACAACATACTACCATGATGGCTAATGATGGATGATGCAGATGCAAAGGAAGATAACACCTTCTCAGATTTCACCTTAGCGAGGCCAAGGAAACAAAATCTGGATGATCGACCGAGAGACATTTAGCACTCCGCTTCTAATGTTCTCCTTGATGTGCTAGTGTAACCCATTCATAGAAATGGTTTGATATCTAGAACATCAAGTAAAAAGGTCGGACTCCGGGAGCACAAGAATCCATAAGGAACAACTAGGGAGGTAAACCCTACGAAATCCTTATGGGGAGGTGGCCAACTTCATCAATCAAGATATTATAATAACAGGTCTTCCGGCTGGGTGTGTTGGCCACGACATCCACTTTACCGGTTATCGCGCGACCAATATTATAATTCTTGGGAAATATTCCAACCATCATATCTGCCTGAGATTCAGATCTGGTTGGTGTCAGGATATTCCAGACTCATCGAGTCTAGGAAGAAAAACGGAAGTTTGCAACACAAATTGACGAGATGACGTTGCGGGATTCTCGGGAGATGAACTACGATAGCAAGCTCCAAAACATGAGCTGGTTCTGCTACAAACATGTGAACACGTTGTCCCAGACAAGCATGCCCACCTGGTAGTCTTACAATAAAACACTACCGAGTTCTGGTTGGGAACCATCAGCGAGGATATCGAAGTTCTTTCATAAGTCCGGATTAGCTCTTATGAAGATACTCCTTCTCCTTGAACAAATCAGTCGGTGGCTTGATGTGCTAGGATACACATATGGAATGAAGATGATCAGTCTATCAAACCACAGAATACTTCGCACGTGCTTAACTGACTTGGGATGGTTCCAGAGGAGGCAAAAACATGCTTTCTCGAATTCACGTCGGCAACTTACATCAAATGCACGTGAATCAAAGGAAGTCACTTCTTTTATCCAAACATATACTTCATGAACGGGGCATGAAGAAAATGCTTTCAAAAGTTTCCAACACTAACTTAATGTTCAACAACATCATGGAGGAGATAAGAATGTTGTCAATGGGCTCAACAACAACTCATCGGAATTACCATATCACTGGACTTCCACCATCGTGTGAACACGGTGATAGCATTGGTCAGCCCCAAAGGATATATAAAGATGTATGCTCGAGGGATCAACCACGAGTAAGACAACATTACGAACATCGTTGGTTCTGACTTGATTTGACGATAGCCCACACTCAAATCAAAGGGTTGATAAGACAATAGGTCCAGCAACTGATCACAAGGACCAATCGATGAAGATATCATCTTTCTTCAACACACACTACACAAGAATATCCCTTTGGAACGAACTAAGTCAGACAAGCTTTTATCTTCCAACTCTCCAAGTTGTTGTCTAGCTTAACCAACTAGCTCAGGGATAAGTAACACCGATTCTTGGAGAGGGATGGTTCACAAGAAACCAACTTGATCACGAGCTCAACATAGCGGTCAGGTGACAACCTGGTAATACCTCTGAGAAGATATTCAGAAAATCACGAGCCACCGGTATGTTACTAAGCTCGAGAACAATCTTGCTTTTCAGGGCAAGACGATATGATCAATAGAGCAAGAATTTGAAATAATCCCAACTCATCGATCGAGGAGTGAACCAGGAGAATGGACTAGGTAGCACGATCAATCTTAGAATGATGATTCGATAACCAACACACTAGGAATAAAATTATTGTCTTTTAACTACCCAGCAACGAGGTTGCTAGGCGTATTGATTTCACGCATCACAATTCATTTGTCGGTATTCCGGTTGCATCAACACGAAGACCGAGGAATGACTAATGATGACAAGAAGTATCACTGTACCAGGAGTTCATAGGATGGTGTGCAATTCCTATAACAATCCCGATATAAAGATGGTAATACTCCAAGGTAGAACAGAACAAAAGCTGGATTAGCAATTTGATCTGCGGAGCACAACTTCTTTGACCCAATCCTGGATATGGAAGAGGTACTGGAGTTTGTTTCTCCTAGTCATTCTGCGATAGAATGGCTTGACGGACCACAAGAGTAATAGGCATCGATGAATGAATGCACACATAATCTTGACTATCAATTGATAGATGAGGGTCAGAAAACAACTAAAGGGGAACAACTCAAAGGAACATATAACTTTCTGAGTTGTGGATGCATAGATTAGTATGTCGAACGAATTCCACATAATTCTTCCGGATAACCCATGCAGAAAGGTAGAACTGGCAGAGTCACAATGTAGAATCGAGAACCCATCGAAAGCACTCTGATTGTGATATTTCGATTAGCGAGGAACATCTGCCATAAGCGGTTCATAGTATTTGGAAGAAAGGAATACCACGAACATCGAGGACTAATGCAAAGGTTACTAATATCCTGAAGGAACTAGCAATTACTATCAACACGAAGTAGGTGGAGTGAATCTCGGGTTCAAGAACCCAGGAACAGAATGCCTACTAACTAATAACATCACGGGATGCTTTCGAGAATGATGGCCAGAATCATCACACTGGGAACACAAATCATGGCTAAATTACTAGATGATCCCCTAAGACACCTAGGGTCATAATAATATCTCCAACATATATGTCAAGGTAACGGAGTACCTCAACTCACTGATTAGTGTGGTTAATCTGGCCCATGAAAACATTGAAACGGGAAGAAAGGATTTGCAAATGCATCAGACTATTTAGAAACCTGGAACGACTCGGACAGCATAACGGCTGTAAATGCCCAGAAAAGACTTGAGACATTCACAAAAATGGTGGCATAACCACTCAGAAGCACAATATCAAGGTTTCGAGATCAACAATTAACATATGGAGGTAGTAGGAACTGAACTCAAGCTTAAATCCAACAATCTTATAAGTCTACGGATTAGTAACACGTGATCCTGATGGGAAGAAGAGATAGCCTAGTTCTTAATCCCCGTAGAAGAGAAGATGATGACTCAGATCAGAAGGCATAAGGTATAAGGAATAGAAAGAGCCTTACGTTCCATCCCACAATCAATTCCCTTATATAACTAAAGAATTTCTAGACTCAACTTCGACCATTTTGGCTTGGTAATCCTACAGGCAGTCAAGCTCTGATACCAACGCTGTCAGGACCCCGACTCGATGTCACATCGATCTAGCCGGTAACACTTCATATCACTTTGCGGCCTCACGCACGGTGTTCCCACGGGTGTCGCCTTACCTTTGCCCGGGACCGTTTGCGCCTTTTGGCTCACGTATATGATAGTGTCGCTAGCATCCATATGATAAAGAGCCCGGGCTGACATGACTAGTCGTAAACCCAAAGTGGCACAGACTTACAGGGACAGGCATCCATGACCCAGCTTCGAACGTGTCGGTCATCAGCAAGTGGGTCCGGGCTGTAGCACTGGGCTAGCAGGACTCCGGTAAACCGGGCTGCAGCGGGCTAACAGGACTCCGGTACTCAAAGCGTGACATTTCCCCGAAGGGACAGACACAGGAACGAAGAAGGACACATGCCGGCCAGCCTAAGTGTTCCGGAGCAGTAGCAAGCTACCATGGCTCAGTGGAAACACTAGGAGACATTTCCCGGTAAGAGAGGCTACTAAAGATAAACAACTAGATGGTCAGATCCCACACATACCAAGCATTTCAATAACATACACACAATATGCTCGATATGTGCAATACAACATGGCATCACAAAATGACTCTACGACTCAAGTAGTTTATTCAATAGGCTCCGAGGAGCGAGATATTACAAACATGGGTCTTATGACCCAACACTCAGAGCATACAAGTCAAAGCACAAGCGGAAGCTATCATGTCTGGGTACAGACATCTATAAATGAAAAAGGCTGAGAAGCCTGACTATCTACCAGATCCTGCCGAGGCACAAGATCGTAGCTGAGGTAACAAGCTAAACGTCGAAGTCCACGCGAAACTACTAGTGAGACCGAAGTCTCTCTGCAAAAACATAAAATAGGCAAACGTGAGTACAAATGTACCCAGCAAGACTTACATCAGAACTAACTACATATGCTTCATTATCAACAAAGGGGATGGTGGGGTTTAACTGCAGCAAGCCAGCTTTGACTCGGTGGCTATCCTGAACTACGACTGCAATGTAACTTTTGAGGTGGCGCACACGAGTCCACATATTCACCATATCAATACACCACTATGGATCCGCTCCCGTCTCCCTACGAGAACGCCATCCATAGCACTCACGCTTATCTTGCGTATTTTAGAGTATCCACTTTCACTTGTCTATGAACTGATATAAGCAACCCAGAAGTCCTTTTCCGCGGACACGGCTATTCGAATAGATCATATTAACCCTGCAGGGGTGTACTTCTTCATACATGTTTTCACCACTTAGCGTCTGCACACGACATGTGCTCGGCAGACTTCAAGCGAAAGCCGACGTGGGTGTAGACCACGACCTACCTAAACACTCAAGTCTCTAGTCCAGGTTTATCGCCTATTCGGGTTCCATCCATGAGGAGATCCGGCCGGAGTTTCGCTCACAGCCCCAAACGATGTGAACAGGGTTCCGTGACACCAAACGGGCGCCCGGTTTACCCGGCCACGTGCCTACCGCATCACAGCCCACCCCTACGGTCAGCGCTGTCCACGGCCTCCAGCATACTACAAACACCAGAAACTACTTGCAACTCCTGGACAGAGGACAAGGGTGAATAAGAAGTCGAGCGGGGTCATATTTCAGGGCCCAATGTATGGTAGTAGCTGAATCATGGATCACAAACACAGAACTCAGTTCCTGAGGACGGCTACAATGAGACAACCCACCATGTACTCCTACATGGCCTCTCACCGCTACCTTTACCAAATCGTGTTCACACACTTAGCTCACACATAGTAGGACATGTTCACACGCCTCTGATTCATCCCCGATGAATCAGACCTGACTCAACTCTAAGCAGTAGCAGGCATGACAAACAAACATGAATGAGTAGGCACAACAGGGCTCAAACAACTCCTACTCATGCTAGTGGGTTTCATCTATTTACTGTGGAATGACAGGTCATGCAGAGGATAAAGGGGTTCAGCTACCGCAGCAAGTAACAGATGAATCGGTGTTGTCCTAATGCAGTAAAAGAGAGCAGGAGCGAGAGAGTAGGATTGTATCGGAATGAACAAGGGGGTTTTGCTTGCCTGCCACTTCTGAAGATAACATTGAGTCTTCATCAGTGTCAACGATCACATCCTCGGTATCACGTCTATCGAGAGGGGACAAATACCGGCAACACAGAAGGAAACACAATCAATGCAATGCACAATATGATGCATGATCATGACATAGCAAAATGAATGTGTTTTGGGCTAATGCATCTAGCAACAAGTTAAATGAAGTTGGTTTGAATACAAGATTCAAATTCAAACTCCATATGTGATTATTTAAATGCCCTTTAATTGATTTGTGCTAAACAGCAGCTATAAGTTGTTCTAACATGCATGAAAATGGTACAGATGGATTCCTTGAATTTTTCTGATAATTTTTCATATATAATTTATTTCATTTGGAGTTACGGTTAATTTTCTATGATTTATTGAAGTTTTAGCTATTTTCTGGAATTTCCTGAATATAATTAAATCCAGAAAATACTTTATGACATCAGCAGTGCGTCATGCTTGCATCAGCAAGTCAACAGGGCTGCCCCGGGTCAAACCTGACCAGGGGGTCCCATTAGTCAGTGACTTAGGGCTCGTTTAGGTCGCTGGCAGGTGGGCCCAGTCAACGGACACATCAGCCTGGTCAACTCCGACGTGTGGGGTCGGTCAAAGTGTGACGGGGCCAGGTCAAACTGACCTATGGGGCCCACAAAATTAGTACTAATCTAAACAGAGAGGTTAAACTAGTTAATTAGGCACGAGGGCCCACTTGGCAGTGGCTGTAGTGGGTGATTAGCGGGGTGTTTACGCCCTAACTAAGTGGCCACGTCGGCGAGTGACGCCGGCGACCACGGCGACGGCGAGACCTCGCCGGAGTTGGTCGGGACGGCGCTACGGCTGCGGTTGGGCACCCTGAGGGCATCAGGAGGAAGCCCGTGCTCCCGCGCGTCTAGGGGCGCATGCAGCTGGGCACAGGGAGGCCGGGGTCGACGGCGGCGACCAGAACGGCGGCGGCCGGAGCTACGGTTTCGGGCGGCTTAGCGCTATGGTGCACAAGAGGACGAGCTGGTGGCGGCGTTAGCTTGCTGGCACTTGCGCGCATCCACTGGTAGCATCGGGAGGGTGAGACGTGGCCTGAGTCGAGCGCAGCGTCGACTTCGGCGGCGGCCGGAGCTCGGTGCTCGCGGGGAACGGCGCTACAGCACGAGGGCGAGCACAAGGAGTTAGGGGATAAGGTAAGTGGCTCACGGCGAGTCAGACGGTGCAGACGGCGGGGCCGGGGAGGCTCTGGACGCGCCGAATCGGTGGAGTCGATCTCCGGGCACCGGAGGTGAAGACGATGATGCTCCGGTCGATTTCGGCTTCCTCTGATCGCGTGCGTCGGTGGGTAGCTCCACGGGGTCAGGGCGGAGCTCGGGTACGCAGAGAGGGGGCGAGGGAGTGGCTGTGGTTGCGGTGGTTGCGAACGGCGGCGGCGGAGGCGTTCGGGTGTGCGAGAGGGAGAGGCGAAGGAGAGACGAAGGGAACGAGTGAGGGGGTCCAGGGGTTCGAGGCGGCGCCGAGGAGAAAGCCCGAGGCGTCGCGGTGGCGAGGGACGCAGGCAGGCAGGGAGGTGGCGTGTCGCCACGGCGCGCGCGTGCGCTGTCTCCCTCCTCTGCCTACTGGCAGAGGTAGAGGACGACTGGCACCAGGCCAGTGGGCTGGGCTGTCCACTGGGCCAGCCAGGTAAGGCCCAGGTAAGACTCTGTTCTTTTTATTTTTATTTCTGTTCTGTTTTGTTTTCTTTTTTTTCTTTGCCACTGTTTTCAAATTTAAACAAATTCAAAACAGTGCCAAATATCCTCTGAATATTTTATGTTGCTAGATGGACTTTTCCAAAAAGCTCATAAAATATTTCAGGGGTATTTGAAATTATATTCTAATTATATGAATATAATTCAAATTCAAATAGCTAAAGATTTAAATTCAAAGTCCCAAAAATAAATCCTTAAAAATGTTCAATATTTTGGTTGGGACCAGAACCCTTACCAAAATTTATCAAACATTTAAGAAGAGCCTTTTGGAGCAATGAATGAGATTTCTAGGGTTTTTGCCCCTCTTTTATTTAGGGTTTTGAGGCTTCCAATATTCCTCAATTCAAGTTTCAAAAATATAGACATGATGCACACATGAAGTTAACCTAGAGCAATGCCTGAAGCTAGGGATGTGACACCGGGATCCCCTGGAGCCACCCCTCTCAGTCCTTATTCGGCTCCGCCGTGCACCAGCCGTCACGTCCAGCATTTCGGTCGTCTTTGTGTGGACTTCGAGGAGCTCCGCAAGAGGAAGGGGTCCCCCAGCGGCAGCAATATCTTCGGGCCGTTGAAGCGGCGAAAGTACATCGCCATTGATGCGTAAGCATCTTATTGCCGTGGCTTCTTGTGTGTGGTCTTCTTGCGTGTGGTCTTCTTGTCCTGACGTCTGTCCTTCAGGGCTCCCTCCGTTAAAGTTGTTGCGTCTTCCGAGAGGCGGCCTCCTCCTTCATCGACTCCCCCATCGGCCTTGAGCGTTCCTAGCCTGCCTGCCGCCCCTGGAGCAGGGTCAGTCGGGGGAGCGTCCCGGCCTTCGTGGCGCGTTGAGTCCGCGGTTTGGCCGCCCCTCCTCCACGGTCTGGCGTGGAGCTGGGCCGGTGTGCCCAAGACTCCTCCTTTGCTCATGTACAGCTGCTGGTTGACTTCGATCTTTGGTTCCTCTTCAAGTGGCGAGCCTCGATCAGCTTGGGCTCCTTGTAACACCCACGATGCGGCTATGTCTCCCACGCGTCGGAGCACGACTTAGAGGCATAGCTGCATAGTAGGCATGTCGCAAGAGGGGTAATCTTTACACATCCCATGTACTGAATAAGGAAGGGATAAAGAGTTGGCTTACAATCGCCACTTCACACACTACATAAATATGGCGTTACATCATCCAGAATACAATCAAGGTCCGACTAACCAAAATAAATACAACCCCAAATGCAATAGATCCCCGATCGCCCCAACCGGGCTCCACTACTGATCGTCTGGAAAGGAAACATAGTAATGTCCTGAATCCTCGTCGAACTCCCACTTTAGTTTGGTCGCGTCCCCTATACTGGCATCATCGACACCTGCATCTGTTTTTGGAAGTAATCTATGAGTCACGGGGACTCAGCAATCTCACACCCTCGCGATCAAGACTATTTAAGCTTATGGGTAGGAAAAGGTAGTGAGGTGGAGCTGCAGCAAGCACTAGCATATATGATGGCTAACTTACACAAATGAGAGCGAGAAGAGAAGCAAAGCACGGTCGAGAAGCTATAAAGATCAAGAAGTGATCCTGAAACTACTTAAGTTCAAGCATAACACGAGACCGTGTTCTCTTCCCGGACTCCGCCGAAAAGAGACCATCATGACTACACACACGGTTGATTCATTTTAATTAAGTTAAGTGTCAGGTTTTCTACAACCGGATATTAACAAATTCCCACCTGCCCATAACCGTGGGCACGGCTTTCGAAAGTTCAAAACCCTACAGGGGTGTCCCAACTTAGCCCATCACAAGCTCTCACGGTCAATGAAGGATATCCTTCTCCCAGGAAGACCCGTTCAGACTCGGAATCCCGGTTACAAGACTTTTCGACAAAGGTAAAACAAGACCAACAAAGACACCCGATGTGCCGACAAATCCCGATAGGAGTCGCACGTATCTCGTTCTCAGGGCACACCAGATGAGACATCCTACGAGTAAAACCAACCCTCAAGTTGCCCCGAGGTGGCCCCGCAGTCTACTCGTTTCGGACCAACACTCAGAGGAGCACTGGCCCGGGGGGGGGGTGTTAAAATAAAGATGACCCTTGAGTCCGCGGAACCCAAGGGAAAAAGGCTTAGGTGGCAAATGGTAAAACCAAGGTTGGGCCTTGCTGGAGGAGTTTTATTCAAGGCGAACTATCAAGGGGTTCCCATTATAACCCAACCGCGTAAGGAACGCAAAATCAAGGAACATAACACCGGTATGACGGAAACTAGGGCGGCAAGAGTGGAACAAAACACCAGGCATAAGACCGAGCCTTCCACCCTTTACCAAGTATATAGGTGCATTAAAGTAAACAAGATATAATAATGATATCCCAACAATAATCATGTTCCAACAAGGAACAAACTCCAATCTTCACCTGCAACTAGCAACACTATAAGAGGGGCTGAGCAAAGCGGTAACATAGCCAAACAACAGTTTACTAGGACAAGGTGGGTTAGAGGTTTGACATGGCAATATGGGAGGCATGGTAAAGCATGTGGTAGGTATCGCGGCATAGCAAAAGAGCGAGCAACTAGCAAGCAAAGATAGAAGTGATTTCGAGGGTATGATCATCTTGCCTGCAAAGTTCTCCGAGTTGACGTAAGCTTGATCCTCGTAAGTGTACTCAATGGGTTCCTCGATCACGTACTCGTCTCCCGTCTCTACCCAAGACAAGAAAACAAGCAAAGGAAACCACAATCAATCACGGTGCAATGCACAAGCAACATGATGCAAAACATGGCATGATATGCGAGATGTGATATGCAATGCATATGCATGCTCCGGAAGGAAAAGATTGAACCAGGCCTCAACTTGGCAAACCAAGAGTGCCACTGGAAAGATGAGTTGATTTCGGTCTAAATCAATATAAACATTGCCGGAAACGGATGCACGGTTTGCAAATGGCAAGCAAAACAATAATGGCACAATGCTGCGATTAACAGCACGATGCCATCTAAAATGCAACAATATACTAAGCTACTGCACTCTAACATAACAAAAAAGCACATGGCAGTGATCTACTCAAGAAGCTTGACAAAAGATGAACACTGAGCTACGGCTAAATCACACAATAGCAGGTTCAAACAAGCATGGCAAAAGTGCAAAAGATATCAGCTTCACAGACTTAGTGGAAACAACATGTCAGGAATTTAACATCAGGAAGCAATGTTTAGAGCAAGATTACAACATGCTACAGGATCAGATCATAGCAAACAAAGGCATGGCATGAATCTACTCAAAGCATATAACAAAAGTCCCTTATAGACCATAAGCCAAAAAGGATAAGAAGATATGATGGCACCCATGAAAACATAGCAAGTTTCGTTAACAGATTCAGACTTAGCAGTAAACTGGACATGGCAAAAACAGAATTATGTAGGCATGTTTGCGAGCTCGATGCACTCAACACAAGGCGTTGTATGACAAACTAAGCATACTAACAGCAAGAAGACATGATCAAGAAGCTAACCATGGCAAGAAAAATCTCATAGCATGCATGGATCAACTACAACAACCTTGGCAAAATTGATTAACATGTAACCAATCTGCCCAGAACATTTTATAGCAAAAGTAGAGCAAGATTGAGTCATGCTAGGGTACTCCATAAATGCAAATAGGGGCAAGGATGGATAGAGCATAACCATATGCCCAAATCATCCTTACTTAACATACTCAAAAGAAGCATGGATCTCTCTGTAGCAACATGAACACATGGCATCAAAATAACATCATGGAAATGACTTAGTGAAATTTCAAGTCCCTGAAATCAGCAATATCACGAGAGCTACTTTGCAGGCATGTGCTAGTCACCACATTGATCACAAAAATACATGGCATACACCCCTGTAAAGATGGCATGGCATAGCCCAAAACACATGTAGGGCTCAAGTTCATATGCAACACACAATAATCATGGCAAAAACAACAAATGGTCAAGATCTGTTAAGAAACAGGAGCTAACATTTTATATCACTCTTGCAACAGTCATTAGGGCATAAAGATGGACTCAAACAAGCATGGTGCAATGGAACAAAATGAAGAGCACATCCTAACAAACATTTTGATATATCACACGCCCAAAACGAAGCTACGATGACAGAGTTATGGCATGATGAAAAGTGCTTCAGGATGCAAAAATAAAAGACTTAGAGGAAATGTTGAAGTCAACCCTAGGTCTCTCAGATCCAGATCCAGGCGCGCGGAAGCCGAGGAGGGCGCGGGCTTCGCCGGAGATGCCTGCGGTGGCGGAGCTTGGGGAGAAGGCGGTGGAGGAGCTGGGCGACGGCCGGCTCGGCGAGGTCGGAGGCGAGGCGGTGCAGGCGGGCCGAGCGCGTGGCCGGGTGGCGGGGGAGCATTGGCGAAGGGCGACGCTGGCGAGGCGACGGTGGAGGCGGAGGCAGCGGACGACGGCGGAGATCGAGCCGGGCGGCGTGGCTCGCGGGCGCTAGGGCGCGTGGGCGGGCCGGGGGGGCCTCCCACGGGCTCGGGCAGGCCGGCGGCGGCTGGCGGCAGAGGAGCCCACGTGGCACCCTCTGGTTGGTTGAGGGGGGCGGCAGACGCGTCCGGCCGGTGGCGGACGTGTCCGGCTGGCGGCGGATGTGTCCGGCGGCGCGGAGGAGCGGGGCTAGGGTTTATTTGCACGAGGATTTCGGAGGGGAGCACCTATTTATACATAGAAGGAGCTAGGAGAGTCCAAATGAGGTGCGGTTTTCGGCCACGCGATCGTGATCGAACGGACGAGAGGATGGAGGGGGTTTGGATGGGTTTTGGGCCACTTTGGAGGGGTGTTGGGCTGCAACACACACGAGGCCTTTACGGTTCCTCGGTTAACCGTTGGAGTATCAAACATACTCCAAATGGCACAAAACTTGACAGGCGGTCTACCGGTGGTATACCAAGGCCGCTTGGCAAATCTCGGTCCATTCTGAGAATGTTTAACACCCGCTCACGAAAAGAGGCAAAAGGGAGCGCCAGAGGACATAGGAGCGTCGGATCACAAAACGGACAACAGGGAAAATGCTCCGATGCATGAGACAAACACGTATGCAAATGAGATGCACATGATGACATGATATGAAATGCATGACATGAACAAAATGCAAAACAAAGACAAAACCCAACCACGAGGGAAAATCATAACTTAGAGCCAAAAATGGCAAGAGTTGGAGTACAATTACGGTAAGTTACATCTGGGGCGTTACACTCCTCGCGAGGACGGGCCGGCGTCAAGCGCGGAGTCAGCCCCCAGCCCCCTGCCAGGAGGTAGCGCACCACTTGGTGCTCCGCCTGCAGCCCCCAAGGTGGAGGATGAGGCAGGTAGAGCGTTCAAGCTCGAGCATGGGCGGAGCGTAGTCCGCCATGAGCTCTTCCAGGAGGCGATGGGCGTGATGAGCCGCCTCGATGAAGACCTCGCTGGTGTCGACTCGCGTATTGAGGCTGAAGGTCTCCAGCTGGTGGAGGAGTGGCGCAAGCTGAGGGTGGCCATCAACCTCGGTCGCTATCAGCGCGACCTCGAGAATGCGAAGGCCGAGGCGTCCCTCAAGATCTCCCATGAAGCCCGCTCGCGAGCCTTGGAAGAGGCTCGCGAGGCTGACCGCCGTCGCGAGGCTGTAGAGGAGAGCGCGCGAGGGCTCCAGGCCTGGAGCGTGTCCCTTGAGCAGCAGGTGGAGGCACGCGGGGCCGCTCTTGCATCGCTGAGGGGGACGCCAGCGGAGGAAGAGGAGGTCCGGAAGCGCGAGGAGGCACTGGCCCTGGAAGCCATGGAGCGCAGCCTCGAGCTCGAGCAACTAGAGACGAGGGAACGTCAAGTTGCTCAAGCAGAAGATGCCGTCGGGGCCCGCGAGGCCGGAGTCGAGGAGGAGATCAATCACCGGGTGGCCAAGGTTCACGCAAATCTGGAGGGCAGGTACGACTTGAAGCTGAAGCTCGCGGGTGTGGAGGATGCTGGCAGGGCCGCCGCCCTCAGGCCCAGGTTGGATGAGGCCAAGAGGCGTGCAGAGGCCATGGCCGCCACCCTGGTTACGACGCAGGCGGATCTGGCCTCCGCCCGCGCCGAGCTACTTTCTCTTCGGAATCGAGTTGATGATGCCGAGGCCATCGCACGGAGAAATAGGGAGGAAGTGCTCCAGCGCCGGACTCTGGAGCGCGAGCATGCTCCTATGCTTCAAGACCTCCGGAACAGGGCCAACACCGCCCTGGGTTACATCTGCGATGAGAATGCTGCGGCCCCTCACTCGAATGACTATGCCAGCCACCTGACCTTCTTTACCGAGGTGGTGATGCGCCTGGAGGCTCGATCTGCCAGAGCTCACCAGCTTGCGGAGGAAAGGGGTCGTGGCCTGCTTGAGCATGCTTTCTCCCGTGTCTTCAGCCACCTTCTGAATGCCGACCCCAACTTCGATTTCGACGTTGCCATTGCCCCCGTACCCACGGCCGTCCGGGGTGACCTGGCGCATTGGGTAGAGGACAATGTGGACGTGTTGGTCAGGGCCTTCACCTTGGAGGGTGATGCATTGGTGGTCGTCGCAGACGAAGGCGACGTGGTCGACGACGGTGATGGGGGTGTCGCCGACGGTGGCGATGATACCGACGAGGACGATGACGACGCGAGCGACGCGTCCGCGGGTGATGTAGCGAGTGCTATTTCTAGCTGATCCCGTGTTCTCCTGTCATTTCATCCTGCACGCAAAACTCGGGCGTGGCCCTTGGAAGACTCGTAAGAGCATTTTGAGAGGGGGAGCCCCTCATGTAAGCAAATTTTAGTTTTTTACTTTCCTATGCGATGTGGGTATGTGTCCTCGTGAACTCGTGGAGCCCGGGGGCGAGTTTTCCGTCATGGTTTACCTTAGTCAGCGTCAGCTTCGGGCTGGGTCATGCAACAACGAGTTTCTGAGAATCCCGCGGAGCTTATCGCCCCGTCTGAGGGGGCCCCACAAGAGGTGAGCACCAGCCACAGTGCCGGCGCATGCTTGATGAGCGTGCGCTTTGCGCGGTCCTGCTCGCGAGGAGTCACGAGGGAAAGGCGACGGACTTGAGTCCCAAACCAAGCGAGATTTAGAAGGCAAGAAATGGCTCGAACGAGAAAAGGCACCCCCCGCGCGCATCGATAAAAATTCGGCTTCAACTTAAATCCATATCTAGAAAGCAAAACCATAGAAAGAGAGATCCAAAGCAAAAGGCCGCGTCCGACACCTAGTCTAGTCTTCCGGTCTTCAAGTCTTCTCACCAGCGTGGAGCTAAGTGCTGCCACTAGGCGTGGGAGGGAGCCCCAGGGCCTGAGGCGGGCACTCCTAAGACTCTGGGGCGTGTACAGCCCCAACTCATTATTACGTGAGAGTGTCACGGGCGGCGAGCTACACAGGCACCGAGCCTTCTTCATAGGAACTGGCCTTGCTTCATATCGCCAGAGGAGGGCCCCGCCTTGCGCCGCTCTTGACCTACTCTGTGCCTACCGGTCACCAGGACGACACAAAAGAGGGAAAGGGGACGCCAGCGGTTCCCTCGGCGACCACAGGTCCTCTGCTGGGGGAAGGGTCGTCGAAGCCTCCCCGATAGAGGGCCTACCTCCGGGTATCCCCTGGCCTTGCACGCTTTTGGGAGGGGCCTGGCTCTCGACCCCTCTCCTGCTGCCCCCAGCACGATCCTCCCGCCGTCAGGGAGGCCGTCTAGCTGGGGCCGCCGGCCGTTGCGGCGATTTGTTCCTCCTGCGACTCATGGTTAGCGTAAGCTTGCTCCTGAGGGATTAGGGGTACCCTATAGTGGTCATCGCACACGCGGTCGTGGTGGTTCCCCAGCAGCTCCTGGAAGGCTTTGACTCCTAACGTCCCTTCTTCCCAATCTTCTCCAACGAACAAGCTAGGGTCATCCTCTGGTGTGTACTCCTGGTCCGTCATGCGAGGCACGTAGGCTTCCGGGGCTGTTACCCCGAACACCTCGCCGTGATGCCCCACACTCCATGTCGCCCGGCCCGACATGACGTCCTGGGGGTGATAGCGCGGCGTCCCACTTGGGCCATGGAAGGTGAGATTGTGCTCATGCTTGTTGCGGGCGGTATGGGGGCGGCAGAGCCCCCGGTGCCGCCGACCATGCTGGTGTTGACGAAGCCCCCTGGCGCACCTGACAGTGCATGGTGGGGGCGTGGTCCGCCGTGAATCCCCGCAGCGGCCTAAGGAGGAAGCTGATGGCAGAAGGGCGGGGCTCCCGAGGCTGCCGCATCTAGCAGCTCGGCAACGCGTTCCAGCAGCGTGTCCCGGCCGCTTTCCATCAGCCAGCACCGCAGCAGCTCCCTTGCCACGGTCAGTGCGGCCCGCGTGTTTGCCTGTTCCCGCCATGAGTGCGGCGCCATCGCCGGGGCATGGCTTGCGGCTCTGGCAACGGCTCGCACTTGCCGTGGAGTGAGGGTAGATGACGCCTGGCCGCGTCGCTCGCGCCCCACAGGATTGGACGGCGCTCGTGCCGCCTGGAGCGCGAGGTTGAGGTCTCATAGGCGGGCGGTGTCGACCGGGCTCGCCAGGCTGCCCAGCGGTCGGAGTCAGCTCTTGGGTCGTCGGACATCACGGAGGTGGAGCGTCTGCAAGTCGATTGGCGAAGAAGAAGCTCCGGCGCACCCCTACCTGGCGCGCCAAATGTCGAATGTGGGGTTCCGACAAACCCTTAAGGTTCGAACACTGGGGTGCGCGCGAAGTCTTTTCCTCCCACCGATCTACGCCCTACCTCGCTAAGATCTCACGGACGAACTCACAACACAGAAAGACACAAGATTTATACTGGTTCAGGCCACCGTTGTGGTGTAATACTCTACTCCAGTGTGGTGGTGGTGGATTGCCTCTTGGGCTGATGATGAACAATACAAGGGGAAGAACAGCCTCCTGAGAGTGAGGTGTTCTCGTGCTTGGCTAACTTGTGTGTGTGGGGATCTTCAGGCTCTCCCTACCTATGGTGGTGGCTAGTCCTATTTATAGAGGCCCTGGTCCTCTTCCCAAATATTGAGCGGGAAGGGAGCCAACAATGGTGGGCAATTTTGAAGGGGGACAGCTAGTACAAGCTACCCTGACAAAGGTGGTCTCCGCCTGCGAAAGGCTCTGGTGGTGACGCCGTCTTGGGCTCCACAATTACCTTCGTCTTGCCGTCCTTCTGGTCTTGGTCTTGTTGCACCGATATGGCAACCTTTGCCTAATGCCTTGGTACTCCTCGCCTGCACTGGCCTCCTTAGCACCAAAGTGGAAACAAGGATGATGCGTGCGCTGGTGCCTGCCTGGCGCCCGCCTGGTGTCGATCGTCATGGCTCACATCATGAGAGCCTCATGAGGTTTGCCTCGTCTTGTTATCTCCGCCCCTCGTGAGCCTGCCCGACTAGGCCACTCCAGAGGAGGTCTTGTGTCGTCCGCCTCGCGAGGCTTGGCCCCTCGCGAGGGTCTTGGATGCCTTGTTGATGAAGATGGGCCATACGGCCTACTGACTTAGCCACGCCGCGGGCCGCAGGCAGGCAAGTCTGGGACCCCCGTTCCCAGAACACCGAGAATGATTTTGTAGGGATGAACTTTCTTTGGCCATGTTATTTTGAGAGGACATAATTGCTTAGTTAGTATGCTTGAAGTATTATTATTTTTATGTCAATATTGAACTTTTATCTTGAATCTTTCGGATCTGAATATTCATACCACAATTAAGAAGAATTACATTAAAATTATGCCAAGTAGCATTCCACATCAAAAATTCTGTTTTTATCATTTACCTACTCAAGGATGAGCAGGAATTAAGCTTGGGGATGCTTGATACGTCTCCAACGTATCTATAATTTTTGATTGTTCCATGCTATATTATATTCTATTTTGGACATTATTGGGCTTTATTACACACTTTATTTTATTTTTGGGACTAACTTATTAACCGGAGGCCCAGCCCAGAATTGCTGTTTTTGCCTATTTCAGAGTTTCGCAGAAAAGAATATCAAACGGAGTCCAAACGGAATGAAACCTTCGGGAACGTGATTTTCGGAACGAACGTGATCCAGAGGACTTGGACCCTATGTCAAGACATCAACCAGGAGGCCACGAGGTAGGGGGCGCGCCTATCCCCCCTGGGCGCGCCCTCCACCCTCGTGGGCCCCCTGTTGCTCCATCGACGTACTCCTTCCTCCTATATATACCTACGTACCCCCAAACTACTAGATACAGAGCCAAAAACCTAATTCCACCACCGCAACCTTCTGTACCCATGAGATCCCATCTTGGGGCCTGTTCCGGAGCTCCGCCGGAGGGGGCATCGATCACAGAGGTCTTCTACATCAACACCATAGCCTCTCCGATGATGTGTGAGTAGTTTAACTTAGACCTTCGGGTCCATAGTTATTAGCTAGATGGCTTCTTCTCTCTTTTTGGATCTCAATACAATGTTCGCCCCCTCTCTCGTGGAGATCTATTCGATGTAATCTTCTTTTGCGGTGTGTTTGTTGAGACCGATGAATTGTGGGTTTATGATCAAGTTTATCTATGAACAATATTTGAATCTTCTCTGAATTCTTTTATGTATGATTGGTTATCTTTGCAAGTCTCTTCGAATTATCAGTCTGGTTTGGCCTACTAGATTGATCTTTCTTGCAATGGGAGAAGTGCTTAGCTTTGGGTTCAATCTTGTGGTGTCCTTTCCCAGTGACAGTAGGGGCAGCAAGGCACGTATTGTATTGTTGCCATCAAGGATAACAAGATGGGGTTTATATCATATTGCATGAGTTATCCCTCTACATCATGTCATCTTGCTTAAAGCGATACTATGTTCTTATGAACTTAATACTCTAGATGCATGCTGGATAGCGGTCGATGTGTGGAGTAATAGTAGTAGATGCATGCAGGAGTCTGTCTACTTGTCTCGGACGTGATGCCTATATACATGATCACACCTAGATATTCTAATAACTATGCTCAATTCTGTCATTTGCTCAACAGTAATTTGTTCACCCACCGTATGTACTTATGCTCTTGAGAGAAGCCACTAGTGAAACCTATGGCCCCCGGGTCTATTTTCCATCATATTAATCTTCCAACACTTAGTTATTTTTATTGCCTTTTATTTTACTTTGCATCTTTATCATAAAAAAATACCAAAAATATTATCTTATCATATCTATCAGATCTCACTCTCGTAAGTGATCGTGTAGGGATTGACAACCCCTGATCGCGTTGGTTGCGAGGATTTATTTGTTTGTGTAGGTGCGAGGGACTCGTGCATGGCCTCCTACTGGATTGATACCTTGGTTCTCAAAAAGTGAGGGAAATACTTATGCTACTTTGCTGCATCACCCTTTCCTCTTCAAGGGAAAACCAACGCAGTGCTCAAGAGGTAGCAAGGAGCTCCTCAGAGGCTCCTCAGGGACTCGCAACCTGTGAGTCAGTGCGGAACCTGACCAGGTTAAGGTAAGTACAATGGCAAACTCTTCCCATGTGACGCCCCAAGACCGGAGCTTCAGGTGCCTTCCATGATTTCCGGGTTTCGTCGTGTGATTTGTTTGGTTCGTTGCATTCATCATTGCATCATGTGCATTGCATCATGTCATCATGCAACCCGTTTTGAAACTCAACTAAATAAATTGCATGGATCTTCGATCCATTTAAACCGAGGGAATTCACATGGTGATTCTCTTTATAACATATCCTCCCAATATTAGGGAGCTATATCAAATATTCCTTTAATTTGGAATTTATCACAACACACTTGCAAAAATAACCCCATGCCTTTTCTGCTTCGAGTTGATCCCCAAACCTTGCCGACAATTCCTTCTCCATTTGTTGAGGCTCCTTCGAAAATCTTAACATTTTTGGACACTTCTAATTCCTAGTCCTTGTTCAAACCTTTTGAATCAAATTCAAATGACTTTGAATTTAATTCTTGCAATCATGTCCACTCCTATTTTTTATGGACCGTGCACGTTTTTGTGAGTCCGGGGAAATTATCCCCGTGCCCAAATTCCTTCTCTAACCTTTTCTTTCTCTTATTTCTTTCTTTGCTATTTGCTGTTTTTGGCAAATAAAGAGAAATGAGAAAGAGAGTAGGAGAGAGAAGCCCAGCCCAGGACGGCCTCCCTGGGCCTCCCTAGGCCAAACTCCAGTGCTGGCCCATCCCTCTCCTAGGCCCAGCCACTCCTAAACCTAACCCTCTGGCCGATCCCCTCTCTTCCCATCGTTCCTCCCACACCGCCGCCAGCACCCACACACATGCACGCAGAGAGCAGCCCGATCCCCATCGCCATCCGCTCGACCACTCCTCCCTCTCGATCTCCCATGTCCGTAGCCACATCGCGCCCGCGCCCGAACCATCCTCGTGCCCGATCCCCTCAAGCCTCCTCCCGGTGCGTGACGCCCCTACAAAGGCTCCCTCCGTTCGGCTCCCTTGCTGCAGCCCCTGCCAAATGTCGGCGACCTCGAGCGCCGTGCCTCCCCGCGCCACCACCGGAGGGGCCAACTCCGGCGGCCCCAGCGCCCGTGCCAAATTGCTGTCAGGTCCCGCGTCACCATCCAAGACCTCGCCGGCCTCCCCTGCTTCTGTTGCTTGGGAACGACGCATCGAGCGCCCATCTATAGCCATGGCCGCCTCACTGGCAAGCCCCGCACGTCGCCCGGCGAGCTCGCCCCTGCTTCTTCCTCGTCAGATCCGGCGACCTTCGCCTTGAATCAGCCGTCTCTGTCCTGTTCTAGGCCTGCTCCGCGCAGCCCCTCCTCTGCCACGGCCTTCCTCCTCCAGCAGCTCGAGCTGCCTCCACGTGCCTCCACGTGCCTCCAATGGCCTCCCGAGGCAGGGCTTGCTAGCCCCTCGACCCCCCTTCAGTTCACCAAGTACACCACCGGCAAGACCCGGACTCCGAACGCAAGTACAACTACAAACCCAAAGAATTCAGATGCATCAAGTCCCCGGCGAGACCCGTTCGTGGATTTCGTCAAGTTCAAGCACCGCTGAACAAGGGCTTTTGCCTTGCTCATTTTGGACGCGCCAAGTTCCTCGTCGAAAGTACGTCTACATGATGACCCAACAAATACTGTGGCATTAAAGTCCTTTGATGCGTGAAGTACCTCTCCGACAATTGTTGAACTACCATCCCATGCATTACACCAAGTACCACGACGACCTTCGACATGTACCCCTACACCACACCGAAACGCCGAGTTCCTCGCCGTGACCCCGAACATCCATGAAACCTTGTGCGACTATGGACGTGAACGACCACCGTCGAGCCCAAGTTACTTGGATTCGTCAAGTCCCTCTACGAAAACATGTGCCACTACCGACGAGGACCGACAGTACCACTACTTCTACTACCGTCGCGGAACAACTACTTCCTCTACTTCCCTTGACGAACTCGAACCGTCCCGTTTGCACGCTTTGAAGGTATAACCGCCGAGAACGACCGTCCAAGAACGAATGCTTGTGTTGTATGAGATGCACCCTTTGTCTCACCGTGTCCAAATTGTCAATCGTTTCCATGCCACTAACCCGTGGGAACCCGGTAGTCGGGAGCACCCCACCATCTTGCTCAACTTGCTCACGCCCTATCTTTTTCACCGGCATCTCAATTGAGTTACCGGAACCGGAATGTTGCCGTGGCACCATTGCCGTTGTCATTGTCGTGGCACCCCTTTCGTTTCCGCCACGATGACAAATGCTTCATAACATGCTCTTATCAACATTTTCATAAAATTGCATAACTTGCACATGTCATCCGCATCATGATAACAACATCAAGAATGTTTAAATTGTTGCTTGCTTCAATTGCTAAATGCACATGGGGATTTTCCGGATTGGTTATTGTTATTTCTGGTCTCATTTAAACTTGCCTAAATGTGTAGTTTACTTATGCTTCACCTCTTGCCATGTTTAACAACATTTAATATTGCAGGATACATAAATGAGAGAGAACTAAATAATCGAATGTGGTGTTTCGTCAATATGCAACTCGTTGCATATTGAACTCCACTTAATTTGTAGTATTGTTTGATGCTCTTTGGCATGCGATGCATATTTAAACCGGACATGCATCATACTGGATTGTGCATCATGCCATGTTTATGCGATGGTTGTTTACTATGTTGCTTGCTTCTTTCCGGGTTGCTTCTCTCGAAAGCTTCGGTTTTGTTCCGGAGTTGTGAGGATCCATTCGACTACGTCCGTTTGTCTTCTTCTTGGACTCATTCTTCTTCCTTGCGGGATTTCAGGCAAGATAACCACACCCTCGAAATCACTTCTATCTTTGCTTGCTAGTTGTTCGCTCTATTGCTATATCACGCTACCTACCACTTGCTATATCATGCCTCCCATATTGCCATGTCAAGCCTCTAACCCACCTTTCCTAGCAAACCGTTGTTTGGCTATGTCACCGCTTTGCTCAGCCCCTCTTATAGCGTTGCTAGTTGTAGGTGAAGATGAAGTTTGTTCCATGTCGGAACATGGATATTGTTGGGATATCATTATTATATCTTATTTACTTTAATGCATCTATATACTTGGTAAAGGGTGGAAGGCTCAGCCTTATGCCTGGTGTTTTGTTCCATTCTTGCCGCCCTAGTTTCCGTCATACCAGTGTTATGTTCCTTGATTTTGCGTTCCTTACGCGGTCGGGTGTTATGGGAACCCCTTGACAGTTCGCTTTGAATAAAACTCCTCCAGCAAGGCCCAACCTTGGGTTCTCGCGAGCCTTTGTTTGTACTTTGGATGATGTATGAACTACTTATGTATTGTGTGAAGTGGTGATCGTAAGCCAACTCTGTATCCCTTTCTTATTCAGTACATGGGATGTGTGAAGATTACCCCTCTCGCGATAAACCTACCATGCGGCTATGCCTCTAAGTCGTGCCCCGACACGTGGGAGATATAGCCGCATTGTGGGTGTTACACCCCATCATAGGTGAGTTCGTAAAGACACACATTCAACTCAACCTAAAAGGATAGAGGCAATGGTATATTTACATGAGGGGCTTCCCCTCCCAAAATGCTCTTACAACCTCTGGGGCCGCGCCCGAGCTTCTACATGCAGGGCAAACAGCTGAGAAGCACGGAATCAGTCGGACAGGTCGCTCGCCGCATCCCCAGGATCGCCCTCGGACGCGTCGCTGGCATCACTGCCGCCATCGTTGGCATCACCATCACCTCCCCCGGCGCCGCCATCGCCATCGTCGACCACGCCGCCTTCATCCACCGCGACTACCACCCCGTCATCATCGGAAGTGAAGGCCCTGACCAGCGCGTCCATGTTGTCTTCAACCCATCGCGCCAGGTCACCGCAGATGGCTTCGGGTACGGGAGAAATGGCGGCATTGAAATCGAAGTTGGGGTCGGCGTTCTGGAGATGGCTCAAGACGCGGGTGAACGCACACCCGAGCAGGCCGCAACTCCTCTCTTCAACAAGTTGGCGGGCCCTCTCAGAACGGTTCTCCAGGCGCATCACCACGTCAGCGAAGAAGTGGAGGTGGCTGGTGTAGTCATTAGCGTGGGGATGAGGAGCATTCTCATCGCAGATGTGGCCCAGGGCGGTGTTGGCCCTGTTCCTGAGGTCCCGAAGCATGGGGGCGTGCACGCGCTCC
Source organism: Triticum aestivum (assembly GCF_018294505.1). Lineage (NCBI taxonomy): Eukaryota > Viridiplantae > Streptophyta > Magnoliopsida > Poales > Poaceae > Triticum > Triticum aestivum. The sequence goes on along the minus strand of NC_057794.1, from coordinate 108,840,051 downwards.
AACGTCCGCCGTTGAAGCACTTCTTCCCTGTTCTGCTATGCAACGGACTCGCCGTCGGCGACCCACTGCCGAAGAGGGAGCAGCTCGACGCGGGCGGAGGCCAGCTCAGCCTGCGTCGAGGCCAGGGCGGCCGCGGCGGCCTCCTCGTGCCGCTCCACCTCGACCAACCTGGACTTAAGGGCAGCAGTCCTACCCGCAGCCTTAGCCTCTACGAGCTTCAACTTCAGGTCGGACCTATCCTCAAGCCCTGCGCGAGCCTCAACCACCCAACAATCGACCTCCTCCTGGGCCTTGGCCTCGCGCTCACCAACGGCATCCTCCGCTTGGGCGACTTGACGCTCCCTCGTCTCTAGCCGCTCAAGTTCAAGGCTGCACTCCATGGCTTCCAGCGCCAACGCTTCCTCGCATCTCTGGACCTCTTCCTCTTCGACAGGCATCCCTCTTATTGACGCCAGGACGGCTCTACGTGCCTCCGCTTGCTGTTCCAAGGAGGCGTTCTAGGCTTGGATCTCCCGCGAGCGTTCCTCTATGATCTCGTGGCGGCGGTCAGCTTCCCGAGCTTCTTCCAAGGCTCGGGAGCAGGCTTCGCACGAGGTTGTGAGGTATGCCTCGGCCTTCGCATTATCAAGCTCACGCTGGTGGCGCCCGAGGTTGATAGCCACCTTCAGCTTATGCCACTCCTCCACCAGCCGAAGGCCCTCGGCCACGAGGCGCGCATCCACATCCACGAGCTCTTCACCAAGCTGGTTCATCACGCTCATCGCCTCCTGAAAGAGCTTGCGGTGGATGACACTCCCTTCCTGCGCCAACGGGAGCATACTGCCGACTTTGTCCTCCTCCGTGGGGACCGCAGATGGTGCCCGAAGCGACTCGCCCCCTTTCACTAGGGGGCTGGGGGCTGGCACCCGCCCATTTGCTGGCCGGGCCTCACGAGGGGCCCGAACGAGTGAAGGCCAGCTGCTTGAAGAAGACTCCAGGAGCGAAGCCAGCCAGTCGCCGTCCACGACCAGGGGAGGAACCCTTGGCACGCTTGCTATGCTCCAAGCGAGGCCGCGAAGAAGAGACGACGAAGGCGCGAGCTCAAGACACCTTGTCGACGGGCCGGCTTCCACGGTTGACTCCACGCCATGGGCAGCGCACGGGCTCGCAGTGCTCAAGTCTAGCGGGGGAAATGAGGCAAGAGGAAGCTGCTTCTCAGGAGATTTCGCAGCCTTGGCGGAAGGGATCCTGAAGAGACATCATCAGGAAGGGAAGCAACGCGCAAAAAATCACCAAGATAAGGTACTTACTCATCAACGTCGATGTACTTTCTCTGTTTTAGCGGCCCGAAGGTGCCGCTGCCGCGGCTTGGGGACCCTTTCCTCTTGCGGAGCTCTTCGAAGTCCACGCAAAGCTGACCGAAGCGCTGGACATGGCGGCCAACACAAGGCGCAGCTGGAGAAGCACTCGAAGGGACAACATCAGGAGAGCCAAGCTGAGGGGAGCTTTCAGGCTCTACCTCACAGTGACCTGCCGATGCCTCAGGAGCCCTGGCCTCGGGAGACGCGGGCTGCGTCGCCTCCTCAACGGCCGCACCAGGGCAATAGTCATGAGTCCCCGAGGACAATGCCTCGGGAGCCCTGTGCGACATCGGCATCTCGGCACCTCCACCATCGGTCCCCAGCAGTGCTTGCCCCCTACATCCACATTTGGGGCGAGCTCGACGATGGCGGCAAGGAGGGGAACCACATCGACGGGGTTCTCACAGGGACCCACCAGACCAATGGGTCGTAGCCCCCACTCATCAAAGGAGGGCATCTGCTCCGTGAATGTCTCCTTGTTCAAGCAACGGTACAGAAGGCAACTCTTCCTTGGCATATCTTCTGGCAACAGGACACCCGTCAGGACCTTGAGCACTATGCGTCGTGCCTCCAAGGGGAGCCCAGACTCCTGAAGTCTCATGCGGTCCTTGCTGCTAAGCAATGCCCACATCGATCGAGAATGGCATTGAAGCAGAGTGATTCGGCGCCGGATGAACTCCTTCACCACCATAGGCGCAGTCACACCAAGGTCCTTGAGCCACTTCAGCCTGAGCCAGACAGGAGCAAGGCACGGGTCGGCAAGCCTTTGGTGGCACCAACCGGAGTTGGGAATAGCGGGCGCCGATGGAGAAGAGAGCAGGGGGCTGAGCACTCCGACATCAACAAACACCCACCGCATCCGAAACTCGCTCATGGACGGTGGGAGCTCGAAATCAATCCCCGCACCGGCCGTCGCCTCCACGGCCTGGAAGCTCAGACATCCTGAGCTCTACTGGGGATCAATCAGGTGCAGTGAGAAGAAGTGGCGGAGAAGGGCCACTAAAGGAGCAATGCCTACTATGGCCTCACAGACAAAGGTGAAAATGGCGAGAAGGGTCACGGATTGGGGGTCAAGGTGTAGCATGTGGATCTGATAATGGGCAAGCACTGCATTGAAGAAGGCGGAGAAAGGAGGAACCAAGCCAGCCCAAAGGGCGTCGATGAAGAATGGGACCTTGGTGGTTGTCCGGTCGACGCGAGCATGAGATACAGGACAGGCCACCGTCCTTCCCCACTCGTTGAATCTTGAGGCGAGCATGGGACGCACCTTGTCCATGGCTTCCTGGTTGAGCACCAGCGACCTACCAACGACAGGCTCAGCGGCCGGGCGCAGCTCGGCAGAGGACAGGGGAATCTTCCCTTTCTCCGTCTGGACCGATGCCATGGCGATGGGAAGATTGAGCTCAGACCGGATCGGGGGGAGAGGCTGATCTACGAGGAAGCGGAAGAATTGGAGAGTGCGCGGCAACAACGGGAGGGAAACCGTGTAGACCGTGGTGGCCGCCTAGCTAGGTGGGTATCAAGGTAGTGTGGGGAAGTGGAGACGCCCACGTCCAATCAACCGCCACGCGTCGACCAAGGCCGCAGGCTATTGGGGCCCGCAGAGCTTCACACTTGACCTTTGGCTTCGCCTCGAAGCCAAGCCCGAGCGTGTCTTGGGCCCCGGGGCTACTGTCGGTGTTCTGGGAACGGGGGTCCCCAGACTTGCCTGCCTGCGGCCCACGACGCGGCTCTGCGAGAGGGCCCGTACGGCCCATCTTCACCAACAAGCAATCAAGACCCTCGCGAGGGGCCAAGCCTCGCGAGGTGGACGACACACGACCTCCTTAGGAGTGCCCTCACCAGGCTGGCTCGTGAGGGGCGGAGAGTTAAAGGCAAGGCAAACCTCGTGAGGTTCCGGTGACGTGAGCCATGACGACCAACCAGGCAGGTGCTAGGCGGGTGCTAGCGCGCATAGTGTCCTTGTTTCCCCTTTGGTGCTAAGGGAGCAAGCGCAGGCGCGGAGTATCGAGGCATCAAGCAAAGGTTTCCATATTGGTGCAACGAGACCAAGACCAGCAGGACGACAGGATGGAGGTCACCGTGAAGCCCAAGACGGCGTCCCCACCAAAGCCTTTGGCAGGCGAAGACTACTTTTGTCAGGATAAGCTGTACTAGCTGTCCCCTTTCAAATTGGCTGTTGTGGGATCCCTTCCCGCTGAACATTTGGGAAGAGGACCAAGGCCATTATAAATAGGACTAGCCGCCACCATAACTAGGGAGGGATCTGGAGATTGGATCGACCTCATCTTAGATTGGAGCCAGTCCATCCTCACAACCACAAGTTCACCAAGCATAAGAACACCTCTCCTCAGGAGGACGTTCTTCCCTAGTACTATTCATCCTCGGCCCAAGAGGCAATCCACCACCACCACCACACTGGAGTAGGGTATTACACCATAGCGGTGGCCCGAACCAGTATAAATCTTGTGTCCTTTGTGTTGCAAGTTTGTCGAGTTAGTCCTTGAGATCTAGCGAAGCTAGGACGTGGATCGGTAGGGGGAGATCTTCGCGCGCACCCCAGTGTTCGAACCTTGAGGGTTTTGCCGGAACCCGTGATCCGATAGGGCCAAGCCTCGCGAGACGGACGATGTAAGACCTCCTTAGGGCGGCCTCACCAGGCTGGCTCGCGAGGGGCGGAGAGATCAAGGACAGGGATACCTCGCGAGGGTTTTGTGACACAAGCCATGACGACTGGAGCTAGGCGGGCGCCAACGCGCGCAGTGTCCTCATTTCCTCTTTGGTGTAAAGGGGACAAGCGTAGGCGAGGAATCCCAAGGCATCAGGCAAAGGTTTCCATATTGGTGCAACAAGACCAAGACCAGCAGGACAACAAGATGGAGGTCATCATGGAGCCCAAGACGGCGTCACCAGCAGAGCCTTTGGCAGGCGAAGACCACCTTTTGTCAGGATAACTTGTACTAGCTGTCCCCCTTCAAACTGGCCATTGTGGGATCCCTTCCCGCTCAATATTTGGGAAGAGGACCAGGGCCTCTGTATATAGGACTAGCCACCACCATAGGAGGGAGGATCGACAACCACACCAAGTCTACCAAGCACAAGAACACCTCTCCTCAGGAGGCTATTCTTCCCTTGTAACTGTTCATCCTCAGCCCAAGAGGCAATCCACCACACCACACTGGAGTAGGGTATTACACCATAACATGGCCCGAACTAGTATAAATCTTGTGTCTCTCATTCTTTGAGTCTGTCGAGCTAGGCCGTTCGATCTTATGAAGCGTTCGAGCTAGTGAGGGGGAGAGAACTTTGCGCGCACCCCAGTGTTCGAACCTCAAGGGTTTGCGGGAACCCAAACTCCGACATTTGGTGCACCAGGTAGGGGTGCGCCGAAGCTTTCTTCTTCACCCACCCACGCTTCGTCACTCCACCAAGTTCATGGCCGACACTCGCTGGGCTCGCCCCGAGCGCCGGGCCGCCCACGCCACCCGTGTCGCTGAGATAGCCCCCGTCGGCGGGCCTCCTCATCACTCTCCGTCACCCGCCACCAACGCCGCCACCGGTCCGGCGGCAAACGAGCAGCAAGCCTCCTCACTGCACCCCTCCGTGCGCCGTGATGGCCACACCGCCACCCCGTCGCTGACTCTCGCTGGCTCATCGTCTCACGCTCGTCGCGCACCCACGGACGCGCAGGCTGCGCTGCTCATGGCACGCGAGCTCCTGCGCTACCGTGTTAGGACCCCGATCCTAAGCCACATTAATCTAGCATGTAACACATCCTATCACTTTGCGGCCTCACGCACGGTATTCCCACGGGTGCCACCTTACGTGGCCCGGGACCATTTCCGCCTTTTGGCTCACGTATATGATAGTGCCGCTAGCATCCATATGACAGAGAACCCGGGCTGACATGACTAGTCATGAACCCAAAGTGGCACTAACTTACAGGGACAGGCATACATGACCCAGCAATGAACGTGTCGGTCATCAGTGAGTGAATTCAGGCTGTAGCAACTGGGCTAGCAGGACTCCGGGAATTCGGGCTGTAGCAGACTAACATGACTTCGAAAGACACCGCGTGACATTTCCCCGAAGGGACAGACACATGATCGAAGATGGACACATGCCGGCCAGTCTAAGTGTTCCGGAGCAGTAGCAACTGGGCTAACAGGACTCCGGTAAACTGGGCTATAACAGACTACCATGGCTTAGTGGAAGCACTAGACTACATTTCCCCATAAGAGAGGCTACCAAGTAGGGCTGGACCAAAAGCTCGTAACTCATGAGCTTAAAGAGCGCTCGATAGTTCGGCTCGCTAAGCTCGTAGCTCGCTTCTTATTGAACAAAGCCAATCATTGATTTTAGCTCGTTAAGCTTAACGAGCTTAACGAGCGAGCTAACGAGTTTCACGAGTAGCTCGTTAAGCTCGTTAGTAACAACACAATACATATTTTCATCTTACATGACAAACTTTTGTAGCACCTCGGCCCATATATTCAATCTAATCGACATATGAGGCAACAAACTACTGCATTTCTTTTTATAGTCACCATATTTCGTCTTGGAGACCACACCTACACATTCATCATATATATTGTAACACATTATAATCTGTTAACGAGCACTCACGAGCGCTCACGAGCTTAACGAGCTTCAAATGAGCCGAGCCGAGCAGGGTTTTCTGCTCGTTAATCTTAACAAGCTTAACGAGCCGAGCCTTAACAAGCACGAGCTTAATGAGTACGAGCTTAATGAGCCGAGCTGCTCATTAGTCCACCCCTACTACCAAGGATAGACAACTAGGTTGTCGGATCCCACACATACCAAGCATTTCAATCATACACACAATATGCTCGATATGTGTAAATACAACATGGCATCACAACAAAACTCTACGACTCAAAGTATTTATTCATAAGACTCCGAAGAGTCAGATATTACAAACATGGGTGTCATGACCAAACATTCAGAGCATACAAGTCAAGCACATGCGGAAGCTTAACATGTCTGAGTACATACATCTACAAATGAAAAAGACTGAGAAGCCTGACTATCTACCAGATCCTGCCGAGGGCACAAGATCGTAGCTGAGGTAACAAGCTAAACGTCGAAGTCCACGCAGAACTACTAGCGAGACTGAAGTCTCTCTGAAAAAGCATAAATTAAGCAAACGTGAGTATAAATGTACCCAGCAAGACTTACATCAGAACTAACTACATATGCATCGGTATCAATAAAGGGGTGGTGGGGTTTAACTGCAGCAAGCTAGCTTTGACTCAGTGGCTAACCTAAACTACTACTGCAAGTAAGTCTTTTGCGGTGGCGCACACGAGTCCACAAATTCACCATATCAATACACCACTATGGATCCGCTCCCATCTCCCTACGAGAACGCCATCCATAGCACTCATGCTTACCTTGCGCTTTTTAGGGTATCCACTTTCACTTCTCTATGAACTGTACATGCAACCCAGAAGTCCTTTACCGCGAGCACGGCTATTCGAATAGATGATGTTAACCCTGCAGGGGTGTACTTCGTCACACACGCTCTCACCACTTACCACCATGTACACGTCGTGTATCTCGGCAACCTTCAAGTGGAAGCCTAGCGAGGGAGTCGGCCACGACCTGACTAACCACACAAGTCACTAGTCCAGCTTTATCGCCTATTCGGGTTCCATCCGCGAGGAGATCCGGCCGGGGTTTCGCTCATGGCCCCAAATGATGAGAGCAGGGTTCTCGAGGCGCCAAACAGGCGTCCCGGTATACCATCCCTCGTGTCTCTACCACATCATAGCCCACCCCTAGTGTCAGCGCTACACACGGCCCCCAACATATATCCTACAAACACTAGAAACAAGTTGCAACTCCTGGACAGAGATCAAGGCGATTAATAGGCCGAGAGGGGCACTTAAGCATTCCAATGTGTGGTAGTAGCTGATCATGGATCACAAACACAGAACTCAGTGCCCGAGGACGGCTGCAATGAGACAACCCACCATGTACTCCTACATGGCCTCTCACCGCTACCTTTACCAAATCGTGTTCACACACTTAGCTCACACACAACAGGACATGTTCACAACATTCCAATTCATCCCCAATGAATCAAACCTGACCCAACTCTAAGCAGTACCAGGCATGAAAAACAAGCATGAATGAGTAGGCACATCAGGGCTCAAACAAATCCTACTCATGCTAGTGGGTTTCATCTATTTACTGTGGCAACGACAGGTCATGCAGAGGAAAGGGGTTCAACTACCGCAACATGTAACAATTGAATCGTTGTTGTCCTAATGCAGTAAAAGAGAATAGGAGCGAGAGAGTGGGATTGTATCAGAATGAACAAGGGGGTTTTGCTTGCCTGGCACTTCTGAAGATAGTATAGTTCTTCATCGGTGTCATTGATCTCATCGTCGGAACCACATCTACTGAGAGGGGACAAATACCGGCAAACAAGGAAGAACACAATCAATGCAATGCAACAATTATGATGTATGATAATGACATGGCAATATGTTGTGATTTGAGCAAATGCAACTGGCAACAAGTCAAATGAAGTTGGTTTGAACCCTAGGTTTAAATTCAAACTCCATATGTGAAGGTTTAAAAGCCCTTTATAATATTTGTCCCAAACAGCAGCCATAAGTTGTTCTAACATGCATGAAAATGCCATATTCAGATTCTTTGGATTTTTCTGGTAATTTTTCATATATAATTTATTTCATTTGGAGTTATAGATTAATTTCTATGGATTTTACAAGTTTAAGTCATTTTCTGGAATTCCCTGAATTAGTTTTAATCCAGAAAATCATTTACTGCATCAGCATGACATCAGCCTTGCATCAGTAAGTCAATAGGGCCGGTCCAGGTCAAACCTGACCCGTGGGACCCACTGGTCAGTGACTCAGTTAATTAACTGAGTTAATTAGTGCTAAACTAGCCCTAACTAAAATGTCAACAGGGCCGGGCCCACATGACAGTGGCTCATGTAGTTAACTAAGTGAATTAGCACTAATTAAACCTAACACTAATTAAACAGGGGCCTGGGCTCACACGTCAGTCGACCAAGGGAGGTCAAACGAGGTCAACTCGCCGGCGGCTTGACACCAGCGACGACAGGCGCGGCGGAGGGACTCGAAAACGAGCCACCGGGCATCATTTCGGCCACGGTTTGTTGCGTTCGAAAGCACGCAGTGGCGCGCATCGAGTGGTGGTGGCGGGACGTGTTGGGGTGGCCGGAAAAGTGACCGGCGTCGAGGTTCAGCGGCGGCAGCAGCTCGGGCAAACTCAAGGTGGCGCTACAGAGCACGGGAGGAGGCGCTGCGGGTGTCTACGGCCTTATGGGATCGTGCTGAGCACAATGTTGTTCTCAGAAATGGCCTGCATGGTCCATGGCTGTGGCTGCATCATCGCCGGCAGCTAGAAGCTCACGACTCCGGCGAAACTATGGCCTAGGCGAGGCAAACGACGAGGAGAGATGGGGAAAAGGATCGGGTGCTCACAGTGGTTTGGAAGAGAGGCTCAGCAGGCTCGGGGACGCAGTGAGGTGAGCGCAAGGTCACCGGTGATCTCGCGGCCGGAGGTTGAAGAAGAAGTCGGGGAAGCCGTTGCGGTGTGCGTCCGGTCATGTGGAATGGTGGAGACGGCGTAGAGGTCGACGTAGGAGGTTCTTGGTGCGTCGAAGAGCCGTGTGGTGGCCAGTGGCTGCGGTGGTGCTCGTCGGCGCGCTGTGAGGCGCTCGATAGCTGCGCGCATTAGAGAGCAGAGGAGGGGGAGGGGTCCTTGGAGAGAGGGGAGAGGTGTAGGGGTCGAGGGGGAGTGCGTGGCACCCTCGGGTGCCTCCAGCGGCAAGCAGGTAAGCAGGAGGAGGCCGGCGCGTGGCGGGCACACGCCCTCCTGCCCACTGGCAGGAGGTGGGAGACGATTGGCAGATGGGCCTGGTGGGCTGCTACAGAGCCAGGCCAGGCCAGGTAAGCCCAGGTAGGCTTTCCTCTCTCTCTCTCTCTCTCTCTCTTTTATTTTCTGTTTTCTATTTTTCTACCTTTGTTTTGATTTAGTTTAACCACTAAATCAATTTGGTAAATTCTGAGAGAAGTAGTGGGTGCAAGATGAACTTATTCCAGAGATCCTCTACAATTTTCAGAAATATTGGAGCTGTATAAATATTTATAGAATTTTATAGCCCCAACTCAAATACTTATTGATTTAATTCAAAGCCCAAATATGTCCTGCAAAAATGTAAACCATTTTTGGTAGATGCTTTCACCTTAATCCAGAAATGAGGAACATTTTTAAAGGGCATTTTGAGTTCATTGAAAATATTTTTAGGCTGAACCTTTTTGAATTCATTTGGTGCTAGGGTTTGAACATCCCCAATTCAAATTCTTTTGAATTTAAACATGATACATGGATGCTCACAGATGCAACTAATTACAAGCAATTCTAGGGTTGTGACAACTCACCCCCACTAAACAAGAATCTCGTCACGAGATTCAAGTGCAGGAAAAAGGAAGAGGGGACTTGAACTATCACAATCATCATGATCCAACTGTACTCATCGAAGATATTGATTCATTGCATCATCTTGAACTTGACATCCTTGCTTCCGAGATCTTCACCCAACACGAGGACAGAAGAGCGAGATAACTCTACACGGATGGATCATCTTAATGATCACAGGATCAACTCACAGAACAAGACGTAGAAACATATCTTGAGATGAGGGACGAAACACATATGAGGAGCGATGGAAAGAAGCAAGTGACGAAGGTTCAGATTAGTAGGCAACAATTCCATGCTTAGAAGATGGTGCATGGTTTCAAAGTAGCAAGGAACAATTGCCATGATTCCATAACGGGCACCTCGGGGGAGGTGACTCGTAGAATTATTCCCTTAAGTGGCAAAAAGAATTACTTTCGATATTTAGATCATAGAAACTCTCTATACCAGCCTAAGGCAAACCACAAATGATCGTTTGACGGAGTTCAAAAGAATGGCATATTCAAACTAGAATGGATGATGTGGACTACCTTGTTGAAGACAACGTAATGGATGATTTTTGCCTATCATCAGAAATGGATGAGACCCATGGTAGGACCACTTTTGAAGATGATCTTGAAAAGCAATTACTGAGAAGGGCAACCCATGGTAAAATGGCACAAAGACGGGTGCAAGCTAGGAACAAAATGCAAATGCTGGGAATGTTCCAACCATCATATCTGCCTAAAATTCAGATTTGCTTGGTAACCGGATATTTCAGACAGCATGTTTGGAAAAGGAAAGGTTGCAACACAAATCAACAAGATAACGTTGCGAGATTCTCGGGAAATGAACTACGATAGCAAGCTCCAAAACATGAGCTGGTTCTGCTACATACCTGTGAACACGCTGTCCAAGACAAGCATGACTACGTAGTAGTATTATAATAAAACACTACCGAGTTCGGGTGGGGAACCATCATCGAGGATATCAAAGTCCTTATATAAGCCCCGGGTCTTAAGAAGGAGCTTCTTTTTCTTGAACAAATCAATCAGTGGCTTGGGGTGCTAGGGAACACATATGGAGTGGAGGTAATTAATCTATCAAACCATAGAATACTTCGCACATATGCATGACTGATTTGGGATGATTCCAGGGGAAACAAAACAAACCTTGCTCAAATTCATGGCGGCAACTTACACCTAATGCACATGAACTTGGAGAAAGCCACTTCTTTCACCAAAACATATACCTCATGAGTGCAACACGAAGGCAATGCTTACAACACTAGCTCAATGTTCAACATGAATCATGGAGTAGACAAGATGTTGCTAATGGGCTCAATAGCAACTCATCGGAATTCCCATATCACTGGAGTTCCACCATTATGTGAACAATGTGATAGTATTGGCCAGACCAAAAGATGTAATGGTGTATGCTCGAGGGATCAACCACAAGTAAGACAACATTACGATTATCATTGGTTCTGATTTGATTTGATGATAACCCATGAGCAAATCAAAGATTGGATAAGATAATAGCGCCAACAATTGATCATGAGGATCAATCGATGAAGATATCATCTTTCTTCAACAAACACACAACACACAAGGATATCCCTTTGGAGATGAACTAAGCGGGACAAGCTTTCATCTTCCAACTCTCCAAGTTGTTGTCTAGCTCAACCAACTAGCTTAGGGATATCCAACACAGGTTCTTGGAGAAGGGGTGGTTTATAAGAGAACCAACTTGATCACGAGCTCAACATAACGGTTAGGGGACAACCCATTGATACTTCCGAGAGGATATTCAGAAAATCACGAACCACCGGTATGTTATTAAGCTCGGGAATAATCCTGCTTTTCAGGGCAAGACGATATGATCAAATAAGCGAGGGATTGGCACAATCCTAACTCATTGACTGAAGAGTGCACCAGAAATAAGGACTAGGTAGCACGATCAATCTTAGGATGATGATTCGATAACCAACATGCTAAGAATGAGAACATTGTCCATTAACTACCCAGCAACGGAGTTGCTAGGAGTATTGATTTCACACATCATGATTCACTTGTCGGCATTCCGGTTACAATAACACAGGAACCGAGGAATGAACGATGATGGCAAGAAGTATCACTGCGTCAAAAATTCACATGAGGTGGTGCAGTTCTCATGAAAATCCTGACATAAAGGGGGTAAGACTCCAAGGTAGAATAGAACAAAAGCTGGTTTAGCATTTTGATCTACGGAATACAACTGCTTTGACCCAATCCAAGAAATGGATGAGGTACTGGAGTTTGTTTCTCCTAGTTGTTCTGAACTAGAATGGCTTGACGGACCACAAGAGTAAACGGCATCGATGAACATGAATGCACACATGCTCTTGACTATCAACTGATAGATGAAGGCCAGAATACAACTAAAGAGGGGCAACTCAACGGAACATACGATTTTCTGAGTTGTGGATGCATAGATTAGCATGTCGAACAAGTTCAACATATTTCTTCCGGATAACCCATGCAGAAAGGTAGAACTGGCAGAGTCACAAACATAATAGAGAACTCATCAAGACCACTCGGGTTGTGATCTTTTGGTTTAAAAGAACTTCTGCTTTTTTCTATAAGTAGTTCATGGTATTTGGAAGAAGGATATACCACGGACCTCAAGGACTATTTCAAAGGTTACTAATATCCTAAAGGAACTAACAAAGACTATCAACATGAGATAAGTAGAGTGAATCTTGGGCTCAAAAACCCAGAAATAGAATGCCTACTAACTAAATGGCATCACAGGATGCTTTCAAGAATAATGGCCAGAATCATCACACTGGGGATACAAAGCATTGCTAGATTAGTGGGTGGTTCTCTAGGACACCTAGGGTCATAATAATAGCTCCAACATATATGTCGAGGCAACGAAGTACCTCAACAGACCGTTTAGTTTACCTAATCTGGCCCAAAGGAACATCAAGAACGGAAAGAAGGGATTTGCAAATGCATCAGATTATTTAGAGATCCGGGACAACTTGGGCAGCATAACGGCTATAATTGCTCAAAGGATTTGAGACATCCTGCAGAATGGTGGCATAACCACTCAACATCACATTATCAAGGTTCCGAGATCAACTGTCAACACACGGAAGTAGTAGGAACTAAACCGAGACTTGAATCAATCCTATAAGTCTACGGAGTAGTAACACGTGAACCTGATAGAAAGAAGATAAGTCTAGTTCCTTAACCCCGTGGAAAAGATAGGATAACTCGGATCACAAGGCCATAAGGTAAAGAAGTAAAAAGAACCTTACGTTCCTTATCAATTCCCCTACATATAACTAAAGCATTTCTAGACTCAACTTCGACCAGTTTGGCTTGGTAATCCTACATGCAGTCAGGCTCTGATACCAAAGCTGTCAGGACCCCGATCCTAAGCCACATCAATCTAGCATGTAACACATCATATCACTTTGCGGCCTCACGCATGGTATTTCCACGGGTGCCACCTTACCTGGCTCGGGATCGTTTGCGCCTTTTGGCTCACGTATATGATAGTGTCGCTAGCATCCATATGATAGAGAACCCGGGCCGGCATGACTAGTCGTGAACCCAAAGTGGCACTAACTTACAGGGGCATGCATACATGACCCAGCAACGAACGTGTCGGTCATCAGCGAGTGAATTCGGGCTATAGCCACTGGGCTCGCAGGACTTCGGGAATCCGGGCTGTAGCAGGCTAACAGGACTCCGAAAGACACAGCGTGACATTCCCCAAAGGGACAGACACAGGATTGAAGAAGGACACATGCTGGCCAATCTAAGTGTTCCGAAGGAGTAGCAACTGGGCTAACAGGACTCTGGTAAACCGGGTTGTAGCAGACTACCATGGCTCAGTGGAAGCACTAGACTACATTTCCCCATAAGAGAGGCTACCAAGGATGGACAACTAGGTTGTCGGATCCCACACATACCAAGCATTTCAATCATACACACAATATGCTCGATATGTGTAAATACAACATGGCATCACAACAAAACTCTACAAATCAAAGTATTTATTCATAAGACTCCAAAGAGTCAGATATTACAAATATGGGTCTCATGACCCAACATTCATAGCATACAAGTCAAGCACATGCGGAAGCTTAACATGTCTGAGTAGAGACATCTACAAATGAAAAAGATTGAGAAGCCTGACTATCTACCAGATCCTGCCGAGGGCACAAGATCGTAGCTAAGGTAACAATCTAAACGTCGAAGTCCACGCGGAACTACTAGCGAGACTGAAGTCTCTCTGCAAAAGCATAAATTAAGCAAACATGAGTACACATGTACCCAGGAAGACTTACATCAGAACTAGCTACATATGCATCGGTATCAACAAAGGGTGGTGGGGTTTAACTGCAGCAAGCCAGCTTTGACTCAGTGGCTAACCTAAACTACTACTGCAAGTAACTATTTTGAGGTGGCGCACACGAGTCCACATATTCACCATTTCAATACACCACTATGGATTTGCTCCTGTCTCCCTACGAGAACGCCATCCATAGCACTCACGCTTATCTTGCGCATTTTAGGGTATCCACTTTCACTTGTCTATGAACTGTACAGGCAACCCAGAAGTCCTTTACCGCGGACACGGCTATTCGAATAGATGATGTTAACCCTGCAGGGGTGTACTTCTTCACACATGCTCTCGCCACTTACCACCATGTACACGTCGTGTATCTCGGCAACCTTCAAGCGAAAGCTTGGCGAGGGAGTCGGCCATGACCTGACTAACCACACAAGTTTCTAGACCAGGTTTATCGCTTATTTGGGTTCCATTCTCAAGGAGATCCGACCAGGTTTTACCTCACGGCCCCAAACGATGAGAGTAGGGTTCCTGAGGCACCAAACAGGCGTCCCGGTACACCGTTCCTCGTGTCTCTACCGCATCATAGCCCACCCCTAGGGTCAGCACTACGCACAGCCCCCAACACATATCCTACAAACACCGGAAACTAGTTGCAACTCATGGACAGAGATCAAGGTGATTAATAAGTCGAGAGGGGCACTTAAGCATTCCAATGCATGGTAGTAGCTGATCATGGATCACAAACACAGAACTCAGTGCCTGAGGACGACTGCAATGAGACAACCCACCATGTACTCCTACATGGCCTCTCACCGCTACCTTTACCAAATCATGTTCACACACTTAGCTCACACACAGCAGGACATGTTCACAACATTCCAATTCATCCCCGATGAATCAGACCTGACTCAAGTCTAAGCAGTAGCAGGCATGACAAACAAGCAGGAATGAGTAGGCACATCAGGGCTCAAACAACTCCTACTCATGCTAGTGGGTTTCATCTATTTACTGTGGCAATGACAGGTCATGCAGAGAAAAGGGGTTCAACTACCGCAGCATGTAACAGTTGAATCGTTGTTGTCCTAATGCAGTAAAAGAGAGCAGGAGCGAGAGAGTGGGATTGTATTGGAATGAACAAGGGTTTTTTGCTTTCCTGGCACTTCTGAAGATAGTATAGTTCTTCATCAGTGTCATCAATCTCATCGTCAGAACCACGTCTACTAAGAGGGGACAAATACCGACAAACAAGGAAGAACACAACCAATGCAATGCAACAATTATGATGCATGATAATGACATGGCAATATGTTGTGATTTGAGCTAATGCAACTAGCAACAAGTTAAATGAAGTTGGTTTGAACCCTAGGTTCAAATTCAAACTCCATATGTGAAGGTTTAAAAGCCCTTTATAAGATTTGTCCTAAACATCAGCCATAAGTTGTTCTAACATGCATGACAATGCCATATTCTGATTCTTTGGATTTTTTTGATAATTTTTCATATATAATTTATTTCATTTTGAGTTATAGATTAATTTCTATGGATTTTAGAAGTTTAAGTCATTTTCTGGAATTTCCTGAATTAGTTTTAATCCAGAAAATCCTTTACTGCGTCAGCATGACATCAGCCTTGCATCAGTAAGTCAATAGGGCCGGTCCAGGTTAAACATGACCCGTGGGACCCACTGGTCGGTGACTCAGTTAATTAGTGCTAAACTAGCCCTAACTAAAATGTCAGCAGGGCTGGGCCCACATGCCAGTGGCTCATGTAGTTAACTAAGTGAATTAGCACTAATTAAACCTAACACTAATTAAACAGGGGCCTGGGCCCACACGTCAGTCAGCTAGGGGAGGTCAAACCCCTGGTCAAACGAGGTCAACTCACCAGCGGCTTGACACCGGCGATGACAGGCGCGGCAGAGGGACTCGGAAACGAGCCACCGGGCATTATTTCAGCCGCGGTTTGTTGCGTTCGAAAGCACACAGTGGCGCGCATCGAGTGGTGGTGGCGGGACGTGCTGGGGTGGCCGGAAAAGTGACTGGCGTCGAGGTTCAGCAGCGGCAACAACTCGGGCAAACTCGGGGTGGCGCTACAGAGCACGGGAGGAGGCGCTGCGGGTGTCTACGACCTCATGGGATCGTGCTGAGCACAATGGTGTTCTCGGAAATGGCCTGCATGGTCTGTGGCTGTGGCTGCATCATCGCCGGCAGTGAGGAGCTCTCGGCTCCGGCGAAACTATGGCCTAGGCGAGGCAAACGACGAGGAGAGATGGGGGAAAAGGATCGGGTGCTCATAGTGGTTCGGAAGAGAGGCTCAGCGGGCTCGGGGGCGCAGCAAGGTGAGCGCAAGGTCACCGGCGATCTCGCGGCCAGAGGTTGAAGATGAAGTCGGGGAAGCCGTTGCGGGGTGCGTCCGGTCATGTGGAATGGCGGAGATGGCGTAGAGGTGGACGTAGGAGGTTCTTGGCGCGTCGGAGAGCCGTGTGGTGGCTAGTGGCCGCGGTGGTGCTCATCAGCGCGCTGCGAGGCGCTCGGTGGCTGCACGCATGAGAGAGCAGAGGAGGGGGAGGGGTCCTGGGAGAAAGGGGAGAGGTGCAGGTGGTCGAGGGGGAGTGCGTGGCACCCTCGGGTGCCTCAGCGGCGAGCAGGTAAGCAGTAGGTGGCCGACGCGTGCTGGCGTGCGGTGGGCACACGCCCTCTTGCCCACTGGTAGTAGGTGGGAGACGATTGGTAGATGGGCCTGGTGGGCTGCTACAGAGCCAGGCCAGGTCAGGTAAGCCCAGGTAGGCTTTCCTCTCTCTCTCTCTTTTATTTTTTGTTTTCTATTATTCTACCTTTGTTTTGATTTTGTTTAACCACTAAATCAATTTGGTAAATTCTGAGAAAAGTAGTGGGTGCAAGATGGACTTATTCCAGAGACCCTCTACAATTTTCAGAAATATTGGAGTTGTATAAATATTTGTAGAATTTTATAGCCCCAACTCAAATACTTATTGATTTAATTCAAAGCCCAAATATGTCCTGCAAAAATGTAAACCATTTTTGGTAGATGATTTCACCTTAATCTAGAAATGAGGAACATTTTTAAAGGGCATTTTGAGTTCATTGAAAATATTTTTAGGTTGAACCTATTTGAATTCATTTGGTGCTAGGGTTTGAACATCCCCAATTCCAATTCTTTTGAATTTAAACATGATGCATGGATGCTCACAGGTGCAACTAATTACAAGCAATTCTAGGGTTGTGACATACCGCCCAGTCGACGACCTCTACGAGGTCTGGCTGGACCGCATCACCGAGCTCGTCAGCGCTGCGGGGGGCTCTCCTGCACCATCCCTCTCGCTACCTCGCCCGTGCCCAGCTGCGGGCGATGTGGCTCACGGAGCGCCTCCGCCTCCCTCGCAACAAGATGGCGCCCTCGCTCCGAGGCGTACAGCTCGTGGTGCGCCTCTGCCTCCCCCATGTCAGGACGGCGCCCTTGCTCCAAGGTGTGCGGTCCCGCGGCGTGACCCGCCGCGCTACATGCCGCGCACGAAGAAAGAAGCTACCAAGAGATTCCCCATCCACAAGGAAACACTCCACCGCTCCCGGCTCCGCTGCGCCAAGATTGCTTGCTGCGACAGGACCATGCGCCGCATGCCGTGGCGGCACAGGGGCACCACGACCCTGCTTTGCCTCCGTGATGGGCCCCTGTGGCCACGACAGGTTGCCGCGCCTTCACTCTCGAGCTGTGTAGCATTGTCTGGCCAGGCAAGTTCAAGCCAGATATGCCTCCACGCTATGACGGCACCCCCGACCCTGCGGAGTTCCTGCAGCTCTACAATCTGAGCATCGAGGCGGCCAACAATGACGAAAAGGTCATGGCGAACTAGTTTCCCATGGCTCTCAAGGACGACGCTCGCTCGTGGCTCCTGAACCTACCTCCAGGCTCGGTCTCCTCCTTGGACGAGATGCGCAACCGCTTCATCGCCAACTTCCAGGGCACTCGCGACCGCCCCCCCGGCCGCGGGTGACCTGCGCCTCATCAAGCAATAGCCGGGAGAGACCCTGCAAAAGTACATCCAGCGCTTCAATGGCGTGCGCGTGAAGATCCCCAAGGTGACCAATGAGGCCATCATCTCAGCTTTTTCCGACAGCTTCCGCAACATCAAGATGAAGGAGGAACTCTCCATCCATGAAGAGCTGTGCACGACCTTGGAGCTGTTCAACATCGCGACCAAGTGTGCAAGAGATGAGGAGGGGTGTCTCTCCCTCCTCGAGCTCCCTGCTGCGGATCCAAAGGAGAAGAAGGCCAAGGCCAAAGACATGAAGCGTAAAGGGGTAGCTATAGTCGCGGCAGAGCCACACACCAAGCGCGGCCGAGATCTTCCCGAGTCGTCCAAGGGTAGCCACACGTTCTGCGCCTTCCACAATGTGCGTACCCACAACACCAACGATTGTCAAGAGCTCAGGGCCATTCGATATGGACGCTTCGGTCGACGCCCCAAGTGCAATGACCGGGGCTACGACCGAGGAGGTGGACGAGGTGGAGGACGTTGGGACGACCGTGGGCCCTGCCAGGAGTGGCGCGACCAATCTCACAAGGACCGTTGGCAAGACCAGCCTCGTGAGGGCCCTGGCGCGACCAGCCTCGCGAGGACCAACCTCAGGGCAACCCTGGTCTCCCTCTGCCTCTGCTGCCAAGGAGGAACGACGACCACCAACAGGACGAAGGGGCTGGGGGCTTCCAAGAGCCGCGCGCCATCACCTGTATCTTGGGTGGCGCACAGGCTCCAGCCTCCCAGTGCATCTTCAAGAAGTTCTCTCGCGAGGTGAACGCAGCCCTCCCCAAGCTCGAGGCCACGCGCCCGCTCAGATGGTCCAAGTACGCCATCACCTTTAGCTCGGCGGACCAACTCAAGTGCGCGGCAACATCAATGTTCGCCCATCATCAGCAATGTTCAAGTCACTAAGACCCTCATCGACGACGGCGCAGGGCTCAATGTCCTATCCGTCGAAATGTTCGACAGCCTTCAAGTGACATACGATCAGCTCTAGCCCACCAAGCCTTTCTCAGGAGTGACTGACGGCTCTACCACCCTGATAGGACAAGTCCATCTCCCAGTCACCTTCGGTAAACACAACAACTACCACACCGAGCTCATTGACTTCGACGTCGTCCACATCCGCCTGCCGTACAATGCCATCCTCAGATGCCCAACACTGGCCAAATTCATGGCAGTCACCCACCATGGCTACAACGTCCTCAAGATGCTGGGAAGCGGCGGAATCATCACAGTCCCCTGCAAAGAAAGAGACGCGATGTGCTCCCTCGAGCGCCTTCCAAGCTGCGTCGATCGAAGACCCCGACAACGCGGGTGCGCAGTACCCTCCTGAGGCCAACCCTAAGAAGAAAAAGCAGCTACTCCACACTGGACCCCAAGGGAGCGGCGCCACCTCAGGATCTATGCCCGCGTCCAGGGAACCTCTCTCCATCGCATAGGGAGGCGCGCCCAGCGCCATCCTCGGGCAGGGATCGGGGGCTCTCTTCTGGAGGGCCTCAGACCTGGCCAGCATCACAAGGGAGGCGCTCGGGCACCACATGGAGGCGTACTTCGCGGCACGTTTCCCTCAGGAGGGCACCGACGAAGAGGGCCCGGCTCTCAGGAGTTCATCAACAAGGTCACTCAGGAACTTCAGGAAGCAAGAGCAATACACGGCGACTGCCGCCCACCTAGCGCTGCTCCCCACTCAGGCGAGGGTGGTGAGCTGCGCGTCTGCATCGACATCCCAGGGCTCAACAGGGCTTCATCTCAGGAGCTCTTTTGGCCTTCACGCGTGGGACGCTGCGAGGGTCCACCTCACAGCTACATTCGCATGACGTTCGGCCTGCCGAGCGTGGCTGCCGCCTTCCAGCGCGACCTGCGAAGCGTCATGGCGAGTCAGGAGGCCAGGCATCACGCGGTCCTAGCGGATATGGAGACGGTCCTCAGGAGGTCCCCGAGCCTCCAGAGCCTCCCGAGGCTTAGGGCCTCGACGGCTCATGAGGGGCGACTTCTTCGCTACGCGTCTTCAGCTACCCCAACACCACTTCAACATCCAAACCAGGTGATATCTTTCCAAGTTCATTTAGCTGGCAGCGCCCCCTGGGCCGCATCATTCCCAGGCTGCGTGGGTTAGTCCCTGTGGCATGTATCCACTTGCACTTTGTCATTGTTCTGGGAACGGGGGTCCCCAGACTTGCCTGCCTGCGGCCCAAGGCGTGGCTTTGCTAGCAGGCCCGTACGGCCCATCTTCATCAACAAGGCATTCAATACCCTCGCGAGGGGCCAAGCCTCGCGAGGCAGACGACGCAAGACCTCCTTAGGAGCGGCCTCACCAGGTTGGCTCGCGAGGGGCGGAGAAATCAAGGCAGGGCAAACCTCACGAGGTTCTCATGACGTGAGCCACAACGATCGAGACCAGGCTGGCGCCAGGTGGGAGCCAGCACGCGTAGTGTCCTTGTTTCCTCTTTGGTGCTAAGGGGGCAAGCGCAGGCGTGGAGTACCGAGGCATCAAGCAAAGGTTTCCATATTGGTGCAATAAGACCAAGACCAGAAGGACGGCAAGACGGAGGTCATCATGGAGCCCAAGGCGGCGTCACCACTAGAGCCTTTTGCAGGCGAAGACCACTTTTGTCAGGATAAGCTGTACTAGCTGTCCCCTTTCAAATTGGCTGTTGTTGGCTCCCTTCCCGCTCAATATTTGGGGAGAGTATCAGGGCCTCTATAAATAGGACTAGCCACCACCATATCTAGACAGGGATCTGATTCCGATCCACAACCACAAGTTCACCAAGCCCAAGAACACCTCTCCTCAGGAGGCTGCTCTTCCCCTTGTACAGTTCATCATCAGCCCAAGAGGCAATCCACCACCACACATTGGAGTAGGGTATTACACCACAATGGTGGCCAGAACCAGTATAAATCTTGTGTCCCTTGTGTGGTGAGTTCGTCGAGTAGTCCGTAAGATCTTAGCAAACCTAGGACGAGGATCGGTAGGGGGGGGGATCTTCGTGCGCACCCCAGTGTTCGAACCTTGAGGGTTTTGCCGGAACCCGTGATCCGACATTTGGCGCGCAAGGTAGGGGTGCGCCGGAGCTTCTTCCCCACCAGTCGATCCGCTGACGCCCCACGGTTCCGATGTCCGACAACCCGAGGGCTGACGTCGACCGCTGGGCAGCCTGGCTTGCCCGGGCCGCGCCGCCTGCCCAGGAAGATCTCAACCCCGCACTCCAGGCGGCACGAGCGCCACCTAACACCGCTGGGCATGGGCGACGCGGCCAGGCGCCATCCGACCTTACTCCACGACAAGCGCGAGCCGCTGCAAGTGCCGCAAGCCACGTTGCGGCAACGGCGCCACACACCCGGTGGGAGCAGGCGAACATGCGGGCCGCACTCACAGTGGCACGGGAGCTGCTGCAGTGCCAACTAATGGAGAGCGGCCGGGATGCGCTGCTGGAGCACGTCGCCGAGCTGGTGGACGCAGCGGCCACGGGAGTGCCGCCCTTCTGCTATCAGCTCATGCCTCGGGCGGCGGCTGGGTCCCACGGCGGGCCTCACCATGCCCGTGTGCTCCTAGGTACACCCGAGGGCCTCGTCGACATCAACACAATCCATGGTGGGGGGCGCCCTGCTGCGCCCGCGCCACCCCAGGTGTGCGCGGGCACGAGCGTCGCCGCGTATGGCCCCATTGGAGCGCTGCCCTGCCATCCTCAGGACGACATGACAGGCCGGGCAACATGGAGCGTGGGGCACTTCGGTGAGGTCTTCGGGGCAGCGGCCTCGGAGGCCTACGTGCCCCGCATGATGGACCAGGAGTACACGCCGGAGGACGAACCTGGCTCGTTCCTTGGGCCAGGTTGGGAGGAGGAGGCGCTAGGAGCTGAAACCTTCCAGGAGCCGCCAGAGAGTCCCACCAACCGCGCCATCGACAACAGATACAAGGTACCACTAATCCCTCAGGAGCAAGCTTACGCTAACCATGAGTCGCAGGGGGATCAGGTCACCATGGCAGCTGGCGGCCCCAGCTCGGCGGCCCCCCTTCTGCCAGGGGGATCGCGCTGGGGGCTGCAGGAGAGGGGTCAGGAGCCGGATCCCTCCCCACTTCGCACGGAGCAAGGCAACACCCAGAGGTAGGCCCTCTGCGGGGGTGGCGCCGGCAATCCTTCCCTCGGCAGAGGACCCATGGTCGCCAAGGGTGCCGCTGGCGTCCCCTCTGCCCTCGTTGGGCTGTCCTGGTTTCCGGTCGTCCAGGCTATGGTAGGGGTGGCGCAAGGCGGGGCCCTCCTCTGGCGGTATGAAGTAAGGCTCACGCCTATGAAGATCGCCGCCCGTGACACTCTCACGTAATAATGAGTGGGGTTGTACACACCTCGGAGTCTCAGGACTGCCGCCCTTGGGCCTCAGGGGCTCCCTCCCATGCCAAGTGGCAGCACTTAGCTCCGTGCTGGTGAGAAGACGTCGAAGACTAGACTAGGTGCCGGACGCGGATTTTCATTTGCTTTCCGAAGTTGGCTCGCCCCTCTTTTAATCGAAATTTGCTTTCTGATGGCTCTTGCTGGCCTTGTCCTATCGCTTTCTGCCTTTGTTTCTGCCTTCGTTTCTTTGGTCGACCTGTGCTCTCTCTCGCGTTCCTCGTGAGGGGGCTGAACAGGTACCTTCGTGAGCTTCCTTCTTCTGTTTTTTGTGAGGTACCCTTGTTCGAGTCCGCAAGCTGGAGCACCTCTCTCTCTCTCAATCCATGCCCCTCCGGTACCGCGATACGAAGCGTTGGGTCAAGGCCAGCGGCGCCTGTGACCAAGCCTTGGGTGAACGATAAACCTCTTGATGAATCTTTTGTAGTTCCTAAGCGCCTACCAGTCCAAGGAGGCCTCGGCAGGCACCAAGAAGCAAGAGCAATACGCGGCGACCGCCGCCCACCTGGCGCTGCTCCCCACCCAGGCGAGGATGGTGAGCTGTGCGTCTGCATCGACATACCAGGGCTCAACCGAGACGCTTCTCAGGAGTGCTTCTGGCCTTCATGGGTTGGGCGCTGCGAAGGCCCACCTCACAGCTACGTTCGCATGCCGTTCGGCCTACCGAGCATGGCTGCTGCCTTCCAGCGGAACCTGCGGAGCATCCTAGCGGCTCAGGAGGCCAGGCACCACGCCGTCCTGATCAAGATGGAGACGGTCCTCAAGGAACCGCCTGGATCCCAAAAGCCTCATGAGGCTGTAGGATCGAAAGTATGTCTAGAGGGGGGGGGGGTGATTAGACTACTTGACCAAATAAAAACTTAACCTTTTCCCAATTTTAGTTCTTGGCAGATTTTAGCTATTGTAGGACAAGTCAAGCAAACATCACACAATTCAAGCAAGCATGCAAAGAGTATATTGGCAGCGGAAAGTAAAGCATGCAACTTGCAAGAATGTAAAGGGAAGGGTTTGGAGAATTCAAACACAATTGGAGACACGGATGTTTTTCCTATGGTTCGGATAGGTGGTGCTATCCTACATCCACATTGATGGAGACTTCAACCCATGAAGGGTAACGGTTGCGCGAGTCCACGGAGGGCTCCACCCACGAAGGGTAATGGTTGCGCGAGTCCACGGAGGGCTCCACCCACGAAGGGTCCACGAAGAAGCAACCTTGTCTATCCCACCATGGCCATCGCCCACGAAGGACTTGCCTCACTAGCGGTAGATCTTCATGAAGTAGGCGATCTCCTTGCCCTTACAAACTCCTTGGTTCAACTCCACAATCTTGACGGAGGCTCCCAAGTAACACCTAGCCAATCTAGGAGACACCACTCTCCAAGAAGTAACAAATGGTGTGTTGATGATGAACTCCTTGCTCTTGTGCTTCAAATGATAGTCTCCCCAACACTCAACTCTCTCTCATAGGATTTGGATTTTGTGAAAGAAGATTTGAGTGGAAAGCAACTTGGGGAAGGCTAGAGATCAAGATTCATATGGTAGGAATGGAATATCTTGCTCTCAACACATGAGTAGGTGGTTCTCTCTCAGAACATATGAGTTGGAATTGTGTATGTGTTCTGATGGCTCTCTCTACGAATGAAGAGGAGGTGGAGGGGTATATATAGCCTCCACACAAAATCCAACCATTACACATAGTTTTCCAATCTCGGTGGGACCGAATCAACAAACTCGGTCGGACCGAAAAGGTAAACCTAGTGACCGTTAGAGATTTTCGGTAGGACTGACATGCAACTCGGTAGGACCGATATGGTTAGGTTTTGGGCATAACGTAATCTCGGTGAGACCAATTACACAAACTCGGTGAGACCGAGTTTGGTAATAAGCTAACCAGAGAGTTGGTCAGGTAAACTCAGTGGGACCAATTTGCTCTTTCGGTGAGACCGAAAAGTTACAAAAAGGAAACAAAGAGTTTACACTGCAATCTCGGTGGGACCGATTCGCTCTTTCGGTGAGATCGAAAAGTTACGAAAGGGAAACAGAGAGTTTGCAATCCCATCTCGGTGAGACCGAGATCCCTATCGGTAGAACCGAATTGCTAGGGTTTGGCAGTGGCTTATGACAAGTGAAACTCGGTGGTGCCGGATAGAAAGTAGCGGTGGGACCGAGTTTGGCTTAGGGTTTAGGTCATATGTGGATATGGGAAAGTAGTTGAGGGTTTTGGAGCATATCGCTAAGCACATGAAGCAAGAGGCTCATTAAGCAACACCTCATCCCTCCTTGATAGTATTGGCTTTTCCGAAAGACTCAATGTGATCTTGGATCACTAAAATATAAAATGAAGAGTCTTGAGCTTTTGAGCTTGAGCCAATCCTTTGTCCTTAGCATTTTGAGGGTTCCACTTTCACATCCATGCCATGCCAATCATTGAGCTTTCCTGAAATAGTCATCTTGGAATAGCATTAGCTCAATGAGCTATATGTTGTTATGAATTACCAAAACCACCTAGGGATAGTTGCACTTTCAATCTCCCCCTTTTTGGTAATTGATGACAACATATAGATCAAAGCTTCGACAAATGATAATAAGCATGAAATATATCGTCACTTTGAGAAGTATGTGACAAGTAAGAGCTCCCCCTAAATTTGTGCATATTTAAAATTTGCTATGGACTGCAAATGCACAAAGAGTTAGAGTCATGGGTTACTCTTCCATATCACATACATCTTGGTGGAGCGCTTAAAATGATAAGAATGAAATACATGCACTCATCACCAAGAATAGTGAATGATCACATAAGATAGATAAGATGATAATATTAAGCAAACATTTAGTTTAGCTTATGATCAAACACATGATCATCAATGTCTCACGAGCAAAGACATAGTATCTCACACAAAAGCAAACAAAGTTCAAAAAACCACAAAATAAAACAAGAGAGAATAAAAGCAACACTCTCTCTCGAAGCCTATGATCTATACATTTTCTCCCCCTTTGGCAACAAGTTACCAAAAAGTTCCTAGAAAATGCATAGTGCTAAGTCGACACTCAGGCTTGATCTTCAGGTGGTGGTGGAGTCCGGAGCACTCCAAGGATGAAGCCTTCTGTAGACGTGGTCGGAGTCAAGGCTGAAGTGGATGCTGGAGCTGGTGGAACTGAGGCTGTAGCTGGTGCAGACGTGGTGGCTCTGGGGTCAACAACTGGCACTGCAGACGACCTCGGACCTCGTGGCACTCTGGCAACGACATCAGTTGTAGTCTTGCCTCTCCTCTCCTGCATGTCATCCTGGAGCTGCTCCACTGCAGTCTGAATCTCTGTCACTTTGACATCCAAGTCATAGAACTTTTGTTCCATGATCCTCTCTAAGCTTGCCTGGTTCTGAGTTAGGGTAGCTAGTCCTTGCTCAATCCGCAGGGTGGATGCAATCAAGTAACCAAGCTGCTCTTGTTTGGTTTTCAGGAAATATTCAGATGCCTCCTCTTGAGTAGGCATCTTGGCAGCTTTCTCCTTCCTCGCCTTCTCCTTCTTGGCTCAATGGGAGTGGGCTTCTCAGTTGAAGCTCTGGCCTTTGACATAGGCTGCCTGCCTGCTGGCCTTTTGATCTTCATCCCTTGTTTTATGCCCTGTGCTGGCTCAACTCTCATGGAAGTTGCTTCCTCTTCTGCCACATAATCCTCATCTTCTGAGTCTGAAGTTCTCTTCTTTCTCTGTCTTGTGGCATCTTTAGGTAGATTGCTAGGGGTGCTCCTGCTGCCATCATTTGAGGAACTTGAGGGACTAGTGCCCTCACTCATCTGCACTTGCTGCTCTGACAAGTTCTGGCTATCACTTTGGTCTGACATGATGCAAACTCTGACTGCTGACCCTGTGAATAGGTTATAGATGAGATAGAGTGGATAAGCATCACAAAATGTAGAGATTTTTGCAAAAGAATAATTCAAAAACTTAGTTTTAGTTTCCCACTAAAAGCATCTCGGATCTACCGATTTCTAAAGTCGGTGATACCGAAGCAGTTTTGGCACCTAAACTAGTGAACTCGGTCAGACCGAGTCACAGTTCGGTGGCACCGAGACTGCTAGGGTTTCACAGAGTTCCAAAATCGGTCTCACTGATAAGTAATTCTCGGTCAGACCGAGTCTCACTTGTGCAATGGCATAAGCCAAATCGGTGGGACCGAGTTTTTCAACTCGGTGGGTCCGAGATGGTTTCGGCGGGAACCTAACCCTAAAATTTTCGAATTAAACCTAATCTACGAGTTCATTGACTGGATAGAAGTTTAACAAACGTGGCAAGAATCATGATGATCACAATGTGCTAAGAATCAGATTGGGGAATAGCACAAAGATCGAGTCCATACCCTAGTTCGGCGGAGACTCGCTACGGCGGCAACGGCGGGGTTGAATTTCCATTAACGGCGACGGAGACCAGCGACTGGAGGCGGCTGGCGGCGAGGAGACGATCCGGAGACCAAGTTGGCAGAGCAGGCTATCGCGCGGGTGAAGGGGTTCGGAGAAATTTCCAAATTTTTGCCCGTGACTATATATAGCCCGACCCTGTCGGTGTGACCGAGTGGAACAACTTGGTGGAACCAAGATGCAAAACTGTATACAGTTGTTGCAACTCGGTGTGACCAAATGGTTCAAATCGGTTGCACCGAGATCGAAAACCTAGATCAACTTAATGATCTCGGTAGGACCGAAAGTGGGGTATCGGTCAGACCGAGAATCATAAAGAGGTTTTGGAAGTTTAAGTCTATGACGAATCGGGGACTCCGAGCGCTCCTCACACAGAGTGGTTCGAATCTGACTTGATCAAATTTTGTGATGTAGCATGAATAGAGTTTGAGACGAGAAAAGCATAGATAGCTAGAGGAGGTTCTTAGGCATTCTTGTCCATCCACTTGGCAAAAGGAAATAAAACCAAACAATCAAAACAACAAGTGGATGTCCTCGAATGAGTAAAATATGAACCAGCATGCTCACACAATAAGATGGCAAATGAAATATGTGACAAGGCATGCACAACCAATTCTAGCATCTATCAAGCAATTTGCGATGACAAGGTCATCTATATATGAGTATATTGACTTAGGAGTCAAGTGAGAACACTTGATCATAGGTCATACTCATCGTTTAAGCTCAAGTGGGGTTACCACTTTTACATAAAGCATTGTTGTGTTCACATCTTTAGAGTTGCTTTAGCTCAAGTCTTAGAGTAAAGCTCCCCCTAGATGTGATATCCCCCCTTAGAGGGATGAACTAACCTTGGGTTTTGTCGATGATGACTTCATGTAGATGTTGAAGATGTGGATGCTCAATGTTGATGTAGATCACTTGGAGCTATCCATTTGAGTGAATTGCACTTTTAATACCTATATGGGTTAGTCCCACAAGGAACAAACAAGGATATCCATAGACATAGAGTGATGCACACACAAGATGATGTCCATGAAAACTTTTAGGTTACCTTGTCCCTCATCTTACCAACAAGAGGGTTTGTGACTCCTTGAACTAGTGCAAGATGTGGAAGTTGATTGCACTTGTTCTTGCCAAAATGATAAGAGTGAAGTATGTTGGC
This sequence comes from Triticum aestivum, assembly GCF_018294505.1. Lineage (NCBI taxonomy): Eukaryota > Viridiplantae > Streptophyta > Magnoliopsida > Poales > Poaceae > Triticum > Triticum aestivum. The sequence goes on along the minus strand of NC_057794.1, from coordinate 108,811,873 downwards.
GGAGTCACCCTCAAGAACTCTCTAGTTCTTCTTCTTTTGGATCCACACCATATTGATGGGAATCCTTGGAGTTGTAGTCGTACTTGATGAAGTGGAACTTGAAGTAGTCTTGGGAATCCACTTGACTAAGGTCTTAGGAGCTTCTTCAAATGCATCAATTTCCTCTTGAAGCTTGTCCTTGCCTTTTTGCTTGTAGTCTTGTGGTGGAAGATCATCTTGAGCTTGTGTCCCCTTGAAAGAAGTATCATACTTCTCTTGTTGAGGAACAAACTTTGTCTTGGGGTATTGATCTTCTTCCCACTCAACTCCATTGGCATTGAATTTTCGTTCAAAACCAACACCTTGATTCTTCCGGTGCGTTCCTTGCTTGCGCACAATTTCCTCGAATTGCTTACTCCCGGCAAGGCTTTTGTACACTCCTTTCTCTATAATTCCCTTCAATAAGCTATTTTCTTGCTCAAGTGTAACTTGGCTAAGAGAATCATTAGTGGAATCAAGAGAACTACTAGAAGAAACAATATTGGATTTAGCATGATCATTGTTACTGCTAGAGGAAGAATCTTTCTTGTTCTTGTTACTAGACTTGACTTGAGGCATGTAAGTGGATAAGAGTAAACGCTTGGCAATGTAAGAAGAACTTTTCTTGCGGAGATCATCATTGATTTCTTTTAAGAACTCATGCTCTTGCTCAAGATTGAGCTTTTCAAAGCGTAATTTCTCATGAGCTCTTAAAAGTTCTCGATGATCTTCGAAGATAGTTTCATGAGCTAACTTAAGAGTGTTTAGTTCTTTAGTTAGCGCCTCAATCTTCTCCTTATCATTGTCATTCGTTTTATCTTGCTTAGCATGATTAATTGACGTTTCATCATAGTATTCATCACTAGAGTTGTCAACAAGCAAATCATCACCTAACAAGTCATCTTCATCACTATTGAAATCAACATACTCGGGGTGTGTTACCTTAGGACCTATGGCCATGAAGCATCTTCCAATTCCTTCATTTGGTGAGTCAAATATGTCGTAGGAGTTGGTTGACACAAGTGCTAGACCGGCAAGACCTTCATCTTGAGTATCTTCAGAGTCGGAGTGATAACTTCTCTTGGAGTGGCTGTCGGAGTCGGAGCCGGATACCCATTCACCAACATGAGCTTGATGTCTTCGTTTTGTGTAGCTCCTTGATGATTTTTCCTTCCTTTCCGAATCCTTGCTTCTCCGTGAGTATCTTCGTTCATAGCGATCATCTCTACTCATTCTCTCTCTTGGTGGTGATTCTTTGCTTCTTCTTTTTGGAGAATCTTCTCTTCTCTTGTAGGGAGCCGTACACTCATTGGAATAGTGTCCGGGTCTTCCACAACTGTAGCAGTTTCGCTCTCGACTAGAAGATCTTTTGTCATTGTAGGACCTTGACTTGAAGCTTCTATTTTTGCTTCTACTCTTGTAGAACTTGTTGAAGTTCTTCACCATTAAGCTCAATTCTTCATTCAAGTTTTGTTTCTCACTTGATGATGTAGGGGCTTCACATGAGGCTTTGTAGGCACCACTTGATTTGTTGTGAAGTTCCTCTTTATCCTTAAGTGACATCTCATGAGCAACTATTCTTCCAATCACCTCCGTTGGCTTGAGATCTTTGTAATTGGGCATCATTTGGATCAATGTGCACACGGTATCATATTTTCCATCCAAGGCTCTTAGAATCTTCTTGATGATGAATCTATCGGTCATCTCTTCACTTCCTAAGCTGGCAATCTCATTTGTGATGAGAGCAAGCCTAGAGTACATTTCAGCGACACCTTCACCATCCTTCATTTTGAACTTGTCAAGTTGACTTTGAAGCACATCCAAGTTGGATTCCTTGACAGAGTCGGTACCTTCATGCATATCAATCAAAGTGTCCCAAATTTCCTTTGCATTCTCAAGACGGCTGATTTTGTTGAATTCTTCGGGGCACAATCCATTGAAGAGAATATCACAAGCCTGAGCATTGTATTGCAACATCTTCAACTCATCCGCGTTAGCTTCACGGTTTGGTTCTTTCCCATCAAAGAAGTCACCTTGCAAACCAACACACACAATAGCCCAAACGGCGGGGTTATGTCCAAGAATATGCATTTTCATTTTATGCTTCCAACTAGCAAAATTAGTACCATCAAAGTAAGGACCTCTACGGTGATAATTTCCCTCGCTAGACGCCATACTCTCCTAGGTTGTGAAACCAAGGCTATGACCACCAAAAGCTATGGAGATCAAAGCAAATGGAGACCAAAGCTCTGATACCACTTGTAGGATCGAAAGTATGTCTAGAGGGGGGGTGATTAGACTACTTGACCAAATAAAAACTTAACCTTTTCCTAATTTTAGTTCTTGGCAGATTTTAGCTATTGTAGGACAAGTCAAGCAATCATCACACAATTCAAGCAAGCATGCAAAGAGTATATTGGCAGCGGAAAGTAAAGCATGGAACTTGCAAGAATGTAAAGGGAAGGGTTTGGAGAATTCAAACGCAATTGGAGACACGGATGTTTTTCCCGTGGTTTGGATAGGTGGTGCTATCCTACATCCACGTTGATGGAGACTTCAACCCACGAAGGGTAACGGTTGCGCGAGTCCACGGAGGGCTCCACCCATGAAGGGTAATGGTTGCGCGAGTCCACGGAGGGCTCCACCCACGAAGGGTCCACGAAGAAGCAACCTTGTCTATCCCACCATGGCCATCGCCCACGAAGGACTTGCCTCACAAGCGGTAGATCTTCACGAAGTAGGCGATCTCCTTGCCCTTACAAACTCCTTGGTTCAACTCCACAATCTCGTCGGAGGCTCCCAAGTAACACCTAGCCAATCTAGGAGACACCACTCTCCAAGAAGTAACAAATGGTGTGTTGATGATGAACTCCTTGCTCTTGTGCTTCAAATGATAGTCTCCCCAACACTCAACTCTCTCTCATAGGATTTGGATTTTGTGGAAAGAAGATTTGAGTGGAAAGCAACTTGGGGAAGGCTAGAGATCAAGATTCATATGGTAGGAATGGAATATCTTGGTCTCAACACATGAGTAGGTGGTTCTCTCTCAGAACATATGAGTTGGAATTGTGTATGTGTTCTGATGGCTCTCTCTACGAATGAAGAGGAGGTGGAGGGGTATATATAGCCTCCACACCAAATCCAACCGTTACACACAGTTTTCCAATCTCGGTGGGACCGAATCAACAAACTCGGTCGGACTAAAAAGGTAAACCTAGTGACTGTTAGAGATTTTCGGTGGGACTGACATGCAACTCGGTAGGACTGATATGGTTAGGGTTTGGGCATAACGTAATCTCGGTGAGACCGATTACACAAACTCGGTGAGACCGAGTTTGGTAATAAGCTAACCAGAGAGTTGGTCAGGTAAACTCGGTGGGACCGATTTGCTCTTTCGGTGAGACCGAAAAGTTACAAAAAGGAAACAAAGAGTTTACACTGCAATCTCGGTGGGACCGATTCGCTCTTTCGGTGAGATCGAAAAGTTACGAAAGGGAAACAGAGAGTTTGCAATCCCATCTCGGTGAGACCGAGATCCCTATCGGTAGAACCGAATTGCTAGGGTTTGGCAGTGGCTTATGACAAGTGAAACTCGGTGGTGCCGGATAGAAAGTAGCGGTGGGACCGAGTTTGGCTTAGGGTTTAGGTCATATGTGGATATGGGAAAGTAGTTGAGGGTTTTGGAGCATATCGCTAAGCACATGAAGCAAGAGGCTCATTAAGCAACACCTCATCCCTCCTTGATAGTATTGGCTTTTCCGAAAGACTCAATGTGATCTTGGATCACTAAAATATAAAATGAAGAGTCTTGAGCTTTTGAGCTTGAGCCAATCCTTTGTCCTTAGCATTTTGAGGGTTCCACTTTCACATCCATGCCATGCCAATCATTGAGCTTTCCTGAAATAGTCATCTTGGAATAGCATTAGCTCAATGAGCTATATGTTGTTATGAATTACCAAAACCACCTAGGGATAGTTGCACTTTCAGAGGCTCAGGGCCCCGGTGACTCATGAGGAACAACCCCTTCGCCGCGTACTTTCAGCTGCCCCAACTCTCCTTCATCGACAGAACCAGGTGACATTTTCAAAGTTTATTTAGCTGGGAGCGCCCCCGGGGCTGCATCATTCCCAGGCCGCGTGGGTCCGTCCCAGTGGCATGTATCCCTTTCTATGTCTTTAGCTTACCTTGCTGGGGGCGCCCCTCGGGCTGCATCATCCCCAAGCCGCTCAGGCCCGACCCAGTGGCATGTATCCTCCCTACATTTACTTGAGCTAGCCTTCTTTCCATGCTTAACCTACCTATGACTACCACCTATTTGACTCTCACCTCCCACGGAGGCTACTCATGCTGGCACGGCGCATGCGGATGGGTCCGTCCCTGCAACGCTAACAAACCTGAGCTGTTAAGCTCTGGCTCGCGGCACGCCCCGCGCATGCCACCTCACCAGGCCCTCAGTGCCTTCACTTCCTCGCGGAGCCACCGGTAGCAGATCGGCAACCATGACGGCATACTGTGTTCCTCCTTGTGCTGGCTTGTAGGAATCTCATGAGGATAACAGCAAACGGCACTGCGAGCTCCCACTCCTTCCATGCAATCCGCTTGCGCGTTAAAAGGGGGGCTCCTGAGCATCACGACTCAGGAGCTCTTACTGGCTCTGCAGCCCTCACCCCTGGCCTTGTCCAAGGCACGCGACCTGGCATACCAACGGCGGCTGAGCTCGCTCGAGGGCCAGGACCTAAGGATGTAAAGCACGAAGGAGAGTGTGGGAGAGGGGGAGACTCGCATGGGCCCAACCTAGCCACGCTACGGATGCCTACGCATGAACCTAGCGCATCACGAGGAGCCGACCCCGGACCTCCAAGATAAGTCTCTGATACGTCTCCAACGTATCTATAATTTTTTATTGCTCCATGCTATATTATCTACTATTTTGGACATTATTGGGCTTTATTATCCACTTTATATTATTTTTGGGACTAACCTACTAACCGGAGGCCCAGCCCAGAATTGCTGTTTGTGCCTATTTTAGGGTTCCGAAGAAAAGGAATATCAAACGGAGTCCAAACGGAATGAAACCTTCGGGAACATGATTTTCTCACCGAACATGATCCAGGAGACTTGGACCCTACGTCAAGCAACCAACAGGGAGGCCACGAGGTAGGGGGTGCACCTACCCCCTAGGCGCGCCCTCCACCCTCGTGGGCCCCCTGTTGCTCCACCGACGTACTTCTTCCTCCTATATATACCTACGTACCCCCAAACGATCATATATAGAGCCAAAACCCTAATTCCACTGCCGTAACTTTCTGTATCCACGAGATCTTGGGGCCTATTCCGGAGCTCTGCCGGAGGGGGCATCGATCATGGAGGGCTTCTACATCAACACCATAGCCTCTCCGATGAAGTGTGAGTAGTTTACCTCAGACCTACGGGTCCATAGTTGTTAGCTAGATGGCTTCTTCTCTCTTTTTGGATCTCAATACAAAGTTCTCCCCCTCTCTTGTGGAGATCTATTCGATGTAATCTTCTTTTGTGGTGTGTTTGTTGAGACCGATGAATTGTGGGTTTATGATCAAGTTTATATATGAACAATATTTGAATCTTCTCTGAATTCTTTTATGTATGATTGGTTATCTTTGCAAATATCTTTGAATTATCAGTTTGGTGTGGCCTACTAGATTGATATTTCTTGCAATGGGAGAAGTGCTTAGCTTTGGGTTCAATCTTGCGGTGTCCTTTCCCAGTGACAGTAGGGGCAGCAAGGCACGTATTGTATTGTTGCCATCGAGGATAACAAGATGTTTTTTATCATATTGCATGAATTTATCCCTCTACATCATGTCATCTTGCTTAAGGCGTTACTATGTTCTTAGGAACTTAATACTCTAGATGCATGCTGGATAGCGGTCGATGTGTGGAGTAATAGTAGTAGATGCAGGCAGGAGTCGGTCTACTTGTCTTGGACATGATGCCTATATACATGATAATACCTAGATATTCTCATAACTATGGTCAATTCTATCAATTGCTCAACAATAATTTGTTCGCCCACCGTAAAATACTTATGCTCTTGAGAGAAGCCACTAGTGAAACCTATGGCCCCCGGTTCTATCTTCATCATATTAATCTTCCAATACTTAGTTATTTTCATTGCTTTTATTTTACTTTGCATCTTTATCATAAAAATACCAAAAATATTATCATATCATATCTATCAGATCTCACTCTCGTAAGTGCGTGTAGGGATTGACAACCCTTTATCGCATTGGTTGCGAGGATTTATTTGTTTTGTGTAGGTGCGAGGGACTCGCGTGTAGCCTCCTACTGGATTGATACCTTGGTTCTCAAAAACTGAGGGAAATACTTACGCTAGTTTGCGGCACCACCCTTTCCTCTTCAAGGGAAAACCAATGCAAGTGCTCAAGACCCCAAATAGAGTGCCCGGACACTACCCAGGACGTGGGCCTGAGCAGCAACCGCACCGCTGCCCAAGTAAGTAATCCCATGGCCGAACACACTGTCCTTTTATTTATCATGACATCATTCTGAAGAATCGCTCTTTGACTAGGACTGGATAACAAAGGCGAAGATGATCCGGTGTTCGGCCCCCCTTCCTGAAGGCTTGGACAATCCGGTGCAGGAAAAGATGCTCGAGCCAGCACCTTGCCTGGTGCCCTCAAAGGAAGATGAAGGGGGGAATAAAGAGGGCGAAAGCGGGCCTCCATCGCTTCCTATTCCAATCGAGGGAATGAGCGCCTCCACGAGGGATGATAACCAAGGGGAAGAATCTGACATTCTCTCTCCCTGGGGAAGGAAGAGGACTACCTCTGAAGATCCGGAAACCATGGTTTCCAAACGGGAGAAGAAATCTCTGCCAGAGGGTCCTACCTCGAAGGGTGTTCTTGCCGCACAATGTCCGTGCGGGGATCAGCCCTCTAACAAGCTGTAAGTAATCAAAAAGTACTTAATAGTGAAGATATCCTACCTTACTTCTGAGGAAAAAAACCAAACCATTTATCTTGCAGTTTGGATCTTAGCCCTTCTCAGCAGAGCTCGTCTTCAGGGGATCTTCTTCCGGAGATGATGGAGAGCGAAACGCCTCCCCCGGACTCCCCAGCTCAAGAAGCCAGCGACCTTGAAGTGTCGTCGCGGAGGGTTTCTCCTGATCCGACAAGGCCAGAAGGTAATCCTATGGCCACCCGAAGTCCCCAGTATCCGGCTCTTGAAGAGAGCAATCAAAAGAGTCCGGCACCATCTGGTATGCGGTCGGACGTACTGAGGGATCTGCTAGAGCGAGCGACTATCTCAGAAGAGCACCATACGTTGATGGGTACGGTGATTGAAAGGATTTCGTCCGCCGAAAGCGGGTTGCATGAAGCCTTTATGAGTCTACTGACGGGTTTTGAGGTACGTGAAATGACATACATTTTTGACAGTACCGCACATATTTAGGTGTGCCATGTGTAGATAGTAGCCCCTAAGACTCTGGTTGTTGTTGAGAACGGCGGCAAACAGAGGATCGTAGTCCCAGGTAGTAACCAGACCGCCTTTATGTGCAGGTGGTTGAAGCTCCGGTGGCTAGCCGGACTGATGGGTTTGCCGAACTAAAGCGGCAACTGGATGCGGCATATGCCGACATCGTGCTTGTTAACAAGCGGCTTGTCGAGGCACAGGGTAGGTGATTTTTCTGGTGAATGTCACAAAGTAAGAGCAGCATGATGCCAGTATCTTTAATATGTTGTGACTGCAGATGGAGTTGCCACCGTGGAGACCCTTCGGGCGGAGCTTGCCCGAGCCAAGGAGCAAGCAAGGAGTAGTAATGCAGCCGCTTTAAAGGCGACCGAAGAGTTAAGGGCCGAATAGGCCGCACATTGCGGGAGCAAAGAAAAAATTGCCAAGATGGCCGTGGAGTTAAAAGATGCTGCTGACCGTTACCGGCTTCTTGAAGAAGAAAACCGGGTGAAGGCAACGGACCTAGAGAAGGCCCGGGTGGCTGCCAAGGAGGCCCGCTCCAAAATTAGAGCGACGAAGGAGGAGCTGAATCAAGCTGCGGATATCGTTTCTGGGAAGCCCTTCTTGTTGCAGACTAAGTTCAGAGATCCGAAATATGCTCCTATGGACTGGCTATGGAGTTCTGCGGATGAGTACATGGATTTGGTTGCGAGTGTTGCGGATGCGACCGAGTACTTCAAGGATCAGAAGGGTCCTGAAGTGGAGAAGCTGTTCTGGTCACAGTTTCATGCTCCAGTCCGTCTGCTGTTGCTGAATGAGCGATTGACCGGTTGGGCCGAGCTCCATAGATTGTCCGGACTGGCCATGAGGTCCGTTGTGGATCATTTGTAGCCAGGAGGGCCAAGGCCGAATAGCTACTTTAGATTAGTGCAACAATTCCTTGGCGCTGTGCCATGCATCGATGTTGTAAAGAGGTCGGCGTGCATAGAAGGCTCGCGGATGGCCCTTGCCCGTGTCAAAACATACTGGGCGGAGATGGATGCCACCACTGTTGCGGCACAGGGTTCGGCCATAGGCCGAGTGGCTGCCGAGCACTATTTTGAAGAAGTTCTTGAAGGCGCTCGTACGATAGAGGCTCAGTGCTCGAAGAATATTATGTTTGAGTGACATGTATTCCCATTGTAAAAACAATGTTTTATTGAATTTATCAAGGCTGTATTTATACTTTTGCCCAAAAGTGCTATGATGCCTCCTGTGCGGCCGTTTATGTATATATGTATATAACCTGAAAGATTGCAGTCGTCGGCTTCAGCCCCCACGCATATAATGCGGGGGTGTTCGTAGAAGACGCATGTTCACACTTGATCCAACGTCTTGGTCCATTAAGGAGGTGATAGCACAGCGAACTAGCCAACCGGACTATAATGCTTTAACACTTTCAATTAGCCAGAGGAGTTTGACAGTGGGGCTACTATATAGCCCCTGGTGGCTCCACACTCATCCGAATTCGGGGTGCGTACATGCCTGGCCGGGAAACGGCCCTCCGTTAAAGCGGAAGAATCCCGAAGATTCCGCTAGTTCATCGAGTGGTTGACCAGTCTCACGTTATATCATGACAGTCAGTTTTCATCTTTCTCCACTAAGGTGCTCATCCAAATGAACCAGGGCACAATCGCAGTAGTTCTCCTGGTGCTGCCTTAGCCGATAGAGCGGAACGTAAGGCAGCAAAAACAGGAGCCGGGCAAACCCAACATTGGACCAAAGACATGATTCGGAGCTGATGCATATAAGGCCAAACTCGCGACGCCGAACACTCCCTAAGGTATTCGGTCTTTATGGTGGAAACTGGGCTTAAGCAGTGCCCTTTGTAATAAGCCCCTGGTGTCCAGGTACGTGCAATATTCTGACGTGGCCACATGCCAATACGTCAGCATCCTTCTCAATTGTACTGAGATTCCGGGGGATGTGTATCAACAAGAGACAGTAAAAAAGGTTTACGCAGGGTCTTAATCTAAAAAGAATCCTTGGAACGGGTCCCTGCTGCACGTCCGCGCCTGTGTCTCCGTTGTGCCGTATCCTGGACGGGTGTAGCACGATGGTCATTTGTAAAAGAGAGGAACTTAGTTGAAAAGTTGTCGTGCAAAAAGGTAGGTTATACTAAAGAAACTATGTACAGTTCAAGATGAGTAAAGTTGAGCCTAATTGCCACTTGTTTGCGCGTGTTGAGCCCCTTGTATTGTAATAGGGGTATAGCCATCAAACCTGTACCAATTACATATAGCTGCGCCGGAATCGTCTAACCGCGCCCGTGGTCGTAACGACCTATCAGATGCTTTAGTTGGTGAGGCAGCCGCACAGTCTTCCATGCGCAAGGAGCGTTCAATATTTCCATTTACTGTAATGTTGCCGTGTGGACCGGGCATCTTAAGCATGAGAGAAGCATAATGCGGTATTGCGTTAAAGCGAGCAAAAGCTTCACATCCGAGTAGTGCTTGCTAGCCAGTTTGGAATGGAGCGATGTGGAAGGTTAACTTTTCGCTGCGGAAGTTATCGGGAAAGCCGAATATAACCTCTAGTAGCAGGGAGCCTGTGCAATGGGCTTTTGGGCCTGGTGTTACTCCTTTAAAGGTAGTATTGCTATGGCTAATTTTTGCTGGGTCTATCCCCATGTTGCAGACTGTGTCCTGATATATCAGGCTTAAACTGCTGCCGCCGTCCATCAGGACTCATGTGAAGTGGTATCCGTCAATTATTGGGTCTAATACCAAGGCAGCCCATCCTGCCCGCCGGATACTTGCCGAGTTATCCTGATGGTCAAAAGTGATAGGTTGGGATGACCAGTGGCAGAACTCCGCGGTGATAGGCCCTGGGGCATGTGGCTCTAGGAGTGCCGCTTTGTTTCTCCCCTTTATCATGTGTAACACGTTGACTGTTTTGACTTCTAGTGGAAATTTCTTCTGTTCCCTAGTGCTTTGCTTGTGAGGTTCGTCCTCGTCTTCGCTTGGTGTAACCTGCCCCTTATGTTCGGCGTTGAGCTTGCCAGACTGCTTGAAGACCCAACATTCTCTATGGGTATGATTTGCAGGTTTATCGGGGGTACTATGGATCTGGCATATTTGGTCCAGAATCTTGTTTAGGCTGGACAGTTCATCTCTATTGCCTTTGGAGGGCGGCTTTTGCTGACCTGGCCGAGAGCTTCTGAATCCGGCGTTTACCGCCGTGCTCTTTGGGATTTCTTCTTTATTCCGGCGCTTGTTTTTGATGCGTCGTGATTTCCCGTTTCCGTCTCTGACTTCGGATGTACTTGGGTCGCTGGTGCTACATCGGGCTAACCAGCTGTCCTCGCCCACGCAAAAGCGGGTCATGAGGCTTGTTAATGCTGCCATTGTTCTCGGCTTTTCTTGGCCGAGGTGTCTGGCGAGCCATTCGTCTCGAACGCTGTGCTTGAAAGCTGCTAAGGCTTCGGTGTTCGGACAGTCGACTATTTGGTTCTTCTTAGTGAGGAACCTGTTCCAAAGCTTTCGGGATGACTCTCGGGGCTGTTGAGTTATATGACTTAAATCGTCTGCATCCGGTGGTCGGACATAGGTCCCTTGAAAATTTGCCCGAAAGGCGTCTTCGAGCTCTTCCCAGCTTCCAATGGAGTTTCCGGGAGGCTTTTAAGCCAGTGCCGAGCTGGCCCTTTGAGCTTGAGGGGTAAGTACTTGATGGCGTGGAGATCGTCTCCTCGAGCCATGTGGATATGGAGGATGTAGTCCTTAATCCAGACCCCAGGGTCTGTCGTTCTGTCATACGCCTCTATGTTTACGGGTTTGAATCCCTCTATAAATTCATGGTCCAGCACCTCATCGGTGAAACATAGGGGGTGTGCGGCACCCCTGTATTTGGGTGTACCATGGTGTTCAGATGTTTGTTGTGTTGCATTGCATACTAGAGCGCACTTGCGTGGCCCGTATATAGATCTGGTTGCGCCGTCCTTTTGATGCAAGCCCTCGCATGGATCACGTACTGGCTTATGTGCGTCATCGTTTGCCGCTCTATGTTGGTGACGAGTTCGTCTATCCGACCGGATGGCCATTTTGTTTTTTAATTGCGGGGGATCTAAGGCCTCCTCATCGAATTTAGGTAGCAACTTTCGCTTCGGGTAGCTCTTGGTGTCGCGATTACCGCCATACTTCGCTGCAGTGTTGAGTACTTCACTCCATCTGATTCTGAGTGTGTCTTGTGCAGCCCTGAGCCTTTGCTTCTGCTTTTTCAGACTGCTTGCAGTGGCAACAAGCCTTTGATGGGCATTCTCTTGCTCCGGGTGCCTATCCGGTGTGATGTCGTCCGGACGGTTATCTTCGACGGAGTCGGGTTGTTCGGTTTGATTCTCCGTGTTGCCGTGGTCGGGTGATGGTTCACCCTGCTCTAACGCTGGGTCTATATGATCATTGTTTCTGTCGAGGTGGGATTTGGAGCGGCGCTTACGCCTCCGCTTTGACTGCTTCTCGAGGGAACAACCCTTCGCTGCGTCCTTCCGTTCCTTGTCGTCATTTTCTTTGGGTGTGTCCACCATGTATACGTCATATGATGAAGTGGGCGTCCAGTGCCCTGTGGGCAGTGGTTCCTGTTCGTCTCCTGCATCATCGTCCATACCGTCGATGCCTTCGGAGTCGAAGTCGAGCATGTCGGTCAAATCGTTGACAGTGGCTACTAAGTGGGTGGTGGGTGGGCGGTGAATTTCTTCGTCATCCGCATCCCAATCCTGCTGGACATAGTTCGGCCAGGACTCTCCTGACAAGGAGAGAGACCTTAATGAGTTCAGTATGTTGCCAAAGGAAGAGTGCTGAAAGATATCCGTGGAGGTAAACTCCATGATCGGCGCCCAGTCGGATTCGATAGGCATGGGCGCAGGCGGTTGGGAGTCCGTGGCCGGGGAAGGATCCGGCAGCTTGGCATCACGGCTCACGTGAAGGGTAAGGTCGATACTCGGCTCGATCGCCGCTAAGGATACGGCCTCCGTGGCGGGGTCTATCCACCCGTCCATGGATGGCACAATTGGTTCTGAATTTAGGGTCGGAGTTGTTGCTGGTGCGTTCTCCTGAACACAGTCGGATGATAGAGCTAAATCATGCTCATCGTGATCGTTCGGCGCACTCGGCAGGGGCTCGAATCCGTCGAAGATCAAGTCTCTGCGGATATCGGTCGTGTAGTTTAAGCTTCCAAACTTGACCTGGTGGCCAGGGGCGTAACTCTCGATCTGCTCCAGATGGCCAAGCGAGTTGGACCGCAGTGCGAAGCCGCCGAATACAAAGATCTGTCAGGAGAAAAGTCTCACCCTGGACTGCATCGCTATCGATGATTGAAGGAGCCATCAAGCCTAATGATGACGACACAAAGGAACTCTCAATGAAAGCACTAACGTCGGTGTCAAAACCGGCGGATCTCGGGTAGGGGGCCCCGAACTGTGCGTCTAAGGCGGATGGTAACAGGAGGCAGGGGACACGATGTTTTACCTAGGTTCGGGCCCTCTTGATGGAGGTAAAACCCTATGTCCTGCTTGATTATTCTTGATAATATGAGTAGTACAAGAGTTGATCTACCACGAGATCAAAGAGGCTAAACCCTAGAAGCTAGCCTATGGTATGATTGGATGTTGTCCTACGGACTAAAACCCTCCGGCTTATATAGACACCAGAGGGGCTAGGGTTACACAAGGTCGGTTACAGAGGAGGAGATATACATATCCGTATTGCCTAGCTTGCCTTCCACGCCAAGGAGAGTTCCATTCGGACACAAGACGAAGTCTTCAATCTTGTATCTTCATAGTCCAACAGTCCAGCCAAAGGATATAGTCCGGCTGTCCGGAGACCCCCTAATCCAGGACTCCCTCAAAATGGGTACTTTATAGAGCCGCATCCGAACCCTCCTCGAGAGAGATATCGATCTTGTCAACGTGGTCCAAGTGATATTAGTTCGCCGAATCCTGCCCTGCCAGCGCAGGTCTCGCCGCATGTGGGAGTTTAATCCAGAAGGACCACGAACCCTACAACACTTCTTCGGCACCACACACGAAGGGATGTGGAAGTTATTTTTCGGGAAGAGGAAACATTGGCCAGACACTGCCGAGGATGCTGGCCTTAACTGCAATCGTCCGGATACCCTGGTAAGCACTTGGCTTTCGAACACTTTGTAATTATGCATACCGTAATATGGTACTGAGCAAGCTATCTTCTTCCAGGGCTGGATAAAGAAGGCAGAACTAATTATGTGTTCGACCCCTCTGCCCGAGGGCCCAGCGAATCCTGTTCTAACAAGGATGCTGGCCCTGGCACCATACTCGATGCCTGTGAAGGAGGGCGAGGCGGAAAGTGAGAGGACCAAAGATTGCCCCTATTCCCAGGGTACATCGGACTTTGTGTCCAGAGGAATCAAAATCCCCTCATCCGAAGACAAAAGTGATGGGGGCACTGTCTCCTTCCCTCCTAGGAAGAAGAGGGCCACCTCCGAAGATTGGGAGGAGCAGGCTCCTAAACGAGGCAAGATGCCTCTGGGGGCGGCTCGGGCCTGGAGGACGTCGAGGCGCAGTGTCATGACCAGGACAAGCCTCCGGCCAAATCGTAAGTGAACAGGGCTGTTTGAAACATGTCCCATTTGTCCGATGTTGAGTTTTGGCAAACCCTTAAGGTTCGAACACCGGGGTGCGCGCGAAGTCTTTTCCTCCCATCGATCTATGCCCTAGCTTGCTAAGATCTCACAGACGAACTCGACGAACTCGCAACATAGAAAGACACAAGATTTATACTGGTTCGGGCCACCATTGTGGTGTAATACCCTACTCCAGTGTGGTGGTGGTGGATTGCCTCTTGGGCTGATGATGAACAATACAAGGGGAAGAACAGCCTCCTGAGGGTGAGGTGTTCTCGTGCTTGGCTAACTTGTGTGGGTGGGGGTGATCTTGATGATCCGTTTCTGCCTATGGTGGTGGCTAGTCCTATTTATAGAGGCCTTGGTCCTCTTCCCAAATATTGAGCGGGAAGGGAGCCAACAACGGCGGGCAAATTTGAAGGGGGACAGCTAGTACAAGCCATCCTGACAAAGGTGGTCTTCACCTGTGAAAGACTCTGGTGGTGACGCCGTCTTGGGCTTCACGATGACCTCCGTCTTGCCGTCCTTCTGGTCTTGGTCTTGTTGCACCGATATGGCAACCTTTGCCTGATGCCTCGGTACTCCTCGCCTGCGCTGGCCTCCTTAGCACCAAAGAGGAAACAAGGACGCTGTGCGCGCTGGCGCCGGCCTGGCGCCCGCCTGGTGTCGATCGTCATGGCTCACGTCATGAGAGCCTCATGAGGTTTGCCTTGCCTTGATATCTCCGCCCCTCGTGAGCCTGCACGATCAGGCCACTCCAGAGGAGGTCTTATGTAGTCCGCCTCGCGAGGCTTGGCCCCTCGCGAGGGTCTTGAATGCCTTGTTGATGAAGATGGGCCGTACGGCCTGCTGGCTTAGCCACGCCGTGGGCCGCAGGCAGGCAATTCTGGGGACCCCCGTTCCCAGAACGCCGACAGTAGCCCCCGGGCCCAAGGTGCGCTCGGGCTTGGCTTCACGGTGAAGCCAAGGGTCAAGTTCGGAGCACTGCGAGCCCCAAAAGCCTACGGCCTCGGTTGACGCGTGGCGGTTGATTGGACGTGGGCGTCTCCGCTTCCCCACGCTGCCTCGGCAACTACACGACTTGACAAGTCCCTGTGACATGCAAGGAAAACCATCATTACCTACGATCGTGAGAGGTGCCGGTTGGCCTTCTCTTGCTATAAATGGGGAGGGGGCTGAGCCCCCGTTGCCCATCTCTTCCTTGCTCGCTTGCTTCTTCCTCCTTGCTCCAATGCTAACATCAATGGCGCCTATCAGAAGGTTCTCCGCCGAAGAAAAGGGGAAGGCCCCCCGAGATGACCCGGAGCCACTTCCGCCGAAGAAAAGGGCAATCCACCGCCGTGACGAAGTGGCTATGCAGGTGGTGAGGAGGCCATGGTGCAAGCGGCCTCCCCCAGGGTATCCGCTACCCCTATATGTCCAAGCCAAAGGCTCAGGAAGGCGGAGCGATGAGTAGCACCGCCCGCGCCGCGCCCGGGGTCGCCGTGCCGCGGCGTTGCGCGCCGTCGCCCCTGAAATCCATGCCGCGGACTCCTCGCGCGAGCTGGTGCTGTGGACGCCGATGCCCCCAAGCTCTTGGATCCGCTTTCCGTAGTTCTTCTCCGACGTGATGCCGCCGAGGGGGCCTCTCGAGCTCTGGTTGCAGCACGCCGACTGCGGCACTCCGGCAACTGGAGCAGAGATCGAAGCGGTCCCCACCGGCAAGATCTTCATGACTCGTGGCTGGGGCGAGGTTGCGCGGGTCTACCGCGCGAGGGGCGCCCTCGCGATCCACCTTGAGTACGACAACGTCTCCACACTTTTCTTCAAGGTCTCCGATGTCGAGGGCCACCGCCTAGAGTGCTGCTCCGGAGAGGAGCGTGAGGCTGACACGCGTTCCGCTCGCGGATACTCCAGCAGCAGCAGCCCTTGGGAGTCCAGCAGCTCTCCCGAGCTCTACGAGACTCCGGAGACGAGCGACGACAACGACGTGCCCCCGAGCTCTTGCCGCGCTCGGAGCAGTGCTGCCGCGTCTGGCCGTCGCCGCCGCTGTTCTGGATGGGGTTGGCGCCGGTCTCCCGTGGCCCATTGTTGATGATGGCGTCTGCCACAGGAGGGTGTAGATAGGGTCCTTCTTAGTCTTAGCCTTCATTCCCTGCGAAGAATCATGAAGCGCCCCGTGGGGGCATATAAGGGTCTATAATTTCTTTTGTTCTTTTTGCCCTGTTATGAAGATTTGGTGAACGCGCATCCTGTTAAGGCTCGGTCCCCCCTTTCTTTCCTCGCGATGGCTTGTTGCTCTACGCCGATAGGTCCCGGTCCCCAGGCAAGCTACAGCCGTCGCTGGTATGCCAGGTCGGGTGCCATGGTCAAGGCTAGGAGGTGTGAGGCCCGAGTTCCAGTAAGAGCCCCTGAGGCACGATGCTCAGGAGGCCCCCCTTAGCGCTCAAGCAGCCATGGTAAGGGAAGAAAGGGAGTTGACGTGGCCGCAACAGGGCTGCGGCAAGGCGTGGGTGACCATAAGGCTCAGACATTTAGCCGATCCGAGGGCGAGACTTATCTTGTGAACTTCGTGGCGGTTCCTGACGTTGCGCTAGGGCCGCGCGCCAACTTGTGGAGCATAGCTAGGCCGGCCCATACGGGTTTCCCTCCTCCCATGCTCTCCTTAGTGCTCTGCGTCCTCAGGTCCCGGCCCTCAAGCGAGCTCAGCCACCGCTAGTATGCCAGGTCGCGATGCCGTGGTCAAGGCCAGGGGTGAGGGCTGGATAGCCAGTAAGAGCTCCCGAGACGTGATGCTCAGGAGCCCCCCTTTTACGTGCAAGCGAAGTGCATGAGAGAAAAGGAGACTCGCAGTGCCGCCGGCTATCCTCCCCGCAGGGTCCCTGTGAACAGGCACAAGAAGAACATGGTTTGCCGTTACTGCCGCCTTCCTGCCGCTGGTTGGTCCGGATGAAGTGAAGGCACTGAGGGCCTGGCGAGGTGACATGCGCGGGGTGTGCCGCGAGCCAAAGCTCGACCGCTCAGATTTGTCGACATGGCAGGGACGGACCCATGCACCAGCGCCGTGCCTGTGAGGAGGCCCTGTGGAAGGTGATGATCGAGCAGGTTATAACCGTAGGCAGGTTAAGTAGGGAAGGAAAATCAGCTTGGGTAAATGCAGGAAGATACATGCCACCGGGTCCAGCCCGAGCGGCTTGGGGATGATGCAGCCCGGGGGCGCCCCCAGCAAGGCAAGCTAAAGGCATGCGCTAAAGGGATACATGCCGCAGGGACGGACCCACGCGGCCTGGGAATAATGCAGCCCAAGGGGCGCCCCCAGATTAAACGAGCTTGGAAGATGTCACATGGTTATGTAGACGAAGTAGAGTTGGTGCAGCTGAAGGCGTGCATCGAAGAAATGACTCCTCATGAGCCACCGAAGCCCTGAGCCTCGGGAGGCTCTGGGGGCTCAGGAGGCTCCCTGAAGACCGTCTCCGTTTCCTCCAGGACGGTGTGGTACCTGGCCTCTCGAGCCGCCAGGTCACGCCGCATGTTGCGCTGATAGGCCGACACCACGCTCGACAAGCCGAGGGGCATGCGAACGTAGCTGTGTGGCAGGCCCTCGCAACGGCCCACACGCGAAGGCCAGAAGCGCTCCTGAGACACGGCCCTGTTGAGCCCTGGGACATTGATGCAGACGGGCAACTCAGCACCTTCGCCTGGGTGGTGAGCTGCGCCCTGTGAGCGGCTGTCGCCGCGCACGGCTCTTGCATCTTGCAGTTCCTGTGTGGGCTTGGCGATGAACTCCTGAGTGGTGGGCACCCCTTTCCCTGTGTTCTCCTGAGGAAAACGTGCCGAGTAGCACGCCTCCAAGTGGTGCCCGAGCGCCTCCCTCGTGAGGTTGGCAAGGCCTGAGGCCCTCCAGAAGAGAGCCCCCGAGCCCTGCCCGAGGGGGGCGCTGGGCGCGCCTTCCTATGCGATGGAGGGTGACCCCCTGGGACGGACGCTGATCCTGATGAGGCTCCTGCCGCGACGCCATCCTCCTGCGCGGCGCAACTTATTCTTCTTGGGGATGGCCTCTGTAGGTCCCTCACTTTTGCTGTCAGGGTCGTCGATTGCTGCAGCTTGGAAGGCGCGCTCGAGGGAGCACACCACATACCTTTCTTCACATGGGACCATGATGACCCCACCGTTTCTAGGCATCTTGAGGACGTTATAGCCATGGTGGGTGACCGCCATGAACTTGGCCAGGGCCGGATACCCAAGGATGGCGTTGTACGGCAGGCGGATGTGGGTGACGTCGAAGTCGATGAGTTCGGTGCGGTAGTTGTCGCGTGTGCCGAAGGTGACAGGCAGGCGGACCTGCCCTATCGGTGTGGTGGAGCCCTCGGTCACTCCTGAGAAAGGTTTGGTAGGCTGGAGCCGCTCATATGGCACTTGGAGGTTGTCAAATGTGTCGATGGATAGGATGTTGAGCCCTGCACCGCCGTCGATGAGGGTCTTGGTAACCTGCATATTGCTAATGACTGGGGAACACTGTTGGGGAACGTAGTAATTTCAAAATTTTCCTACGCACACGCAAGATCATGATGATCCATAGCAACGAGGGGAGAGTGTGATCTACATACCTTGTAGATCGACAACGGAAGCGTTTGGTTGATGTAGTCGTACGTCTTCACGGCCCGACCGATCAAGCACCGAAACTACGGCACCTCCGAGTTTTAGCACACGTTCAGCTCGATGACGATCCTCGGACTTCGATCCAGCAAAGTGTCGGGGAAGAGTTCTGTCAGCACGACGGCGTGGTGACGATCTTGATGTACTACTGTCGCAGGGCTTCGCCTAAGCACCGCTACAATATTATCGAGGACTATGGTGGCTGGGGGCGCCGCACACGGCTAAGAATAAGATCACATGGATTAACTTGTGTCTCTCTGGGGTGCCCCTGCCTCCGTATATAAAGGACCAAGAGGGGGAGGCCGGCCGGACACATAGGGCGCGCCAGGAGGAGTCCTACTCCCTCCGGGAGTAGGACTTCTCCCCCAATCCTAGTTGGAATAGGACTCGCGAGGTGGGAAAAGAGAGAGAGAGAGAAGGAATGGGGCGCCGGCCCCCTATCTCCTTGTCCTATTCGGACTAGGGGGGAGGGGCGCGCGGCCCAGCCCTGGCCGCCTCTCCTCTTCTTCCACTAAGGCCCATTAAGGCCCATGTACCTCCGGGGGGGGGGGGGTTCCGGTAACCTCCCGGTACTCCGGTAAAATCCCGATTTCACCCGGAACACTTCCGATATCCAAACATAGGCTTCCAATATATCAATCTTTATGTCTCGACCATTTCGAGACTCCTCGTCATGTCCGTGATCACATCCGGGACTCCGAACAAACTTCGGTACATCAAAATGCATAAACTCATAATATAACTGTCATCGTAACCTTAAGCGTGCGGACCCTACGGGTTCGATAACAATGTAGACATGACCGAGACATGTCTCCGGTCAATAACCAATAGCGGGACCTAGATGCCCATATTGGCTCCTACATATTCTACGAAGATCTTTATCGGTCAGACCGCATAACAACATACGTTGTTCCCTTTGTCATCGGTATGTTACTTGCCCGAGATTCGATCGTCGGTATTCCAATACCTAGTTCAATCTCGTTACCGGCAAGTCTCTTTACTCGTTCTGTAATTCATCATCCCGCAACTAACTCATTAGTTGCAATGCTTGCAAGGCTTAAGTGATGTGCATTACCGAGAGGGCCTAGAGATACCTCTCCGAGAATCGGAGTGACAAATCCTAATCTCGAAATACGCCAACCCAACATGTACCTTTGGAGACACCTGTAGAGCTCCTTTATAATCACCCAATTACGTTGTGATGTTTGGTAGCACACAAAGTGTTCCTCTGGCAAACGGGAGTTGCATAATCTCATAGTCATAGGAACATGTATAAGTCATGAAGAAAGCAATAGCAACATACTAAACGATCGGGTGCTAAGCTAATGGAATGGGTCATGTCAATCAGATCATTCACTTAATGATGTGATCCCGTTAATCAAATAACAACTCATTGTTCATGGTTAGGAAACATAACCATCTTTGATTAACGAGCTAGTCAAGTAGAGGCATACTAGTGACACTTTGTTTGTCTATGTATTCACACATGTATTATGTTTCCGGTTAATACAATTCTAGCATGAATAATAAACATTTATCATGATATAAGGAAATAAATAATAACTTTATTATTGCCTTTAGGGCATATTTCCTTCAGTCTCACACTTGCACTAGAGTCAATAATCTAGATTACATAGTAATGATTCTAACACCCATGGAGCCTTGGTGCTGATCATGTTTTGCTCGTGGAAGAGGCTTAGTCAACGGGTCTGCAACATTCAGATCCGTATGTATCTTGCAAATCTCTATGTCTCCCACCTGGACTAGATCCTGGATGGAATTGAAACGTCTCTTGATGTGCTTGGTTCTCTTGTGAAATCTGGATTCCTTTGCCAAGGCAATTGCACCAGTATTGTCACAAAAGATCTTCATTGGACCCGATGCACTAGGTATGACACCTAGATCGGATATGAACTCCTTCATCCAGACTCCTTCATTTGCTGCTTCCGAAGGAGCCATGTACTCCGCTTCACATGTAGATCCTGCTACAACGCTTTGTTTAGAACTGCACCAACTGACAGCTCCACCGTTTAATGTAAACACGTATCCGGTTTGCGATTTAGAATCGTCCGGATCAGTGTCAAAGCTTGCATCAACGTAACCTTTTACGATGAGCTCTTTGTCACCTCCATATATGAGAAACATATCCTTCGTCCTTTTCAGGTATTTCAGGATGTTCTTGATCGCTGTCCAGTGATCCACTCCTGGATTACTTTGGTACCTCCCTGCTAGACTTATAGCAAGGCACACATCAGGTCTGGTACACAGCATTGCATACATGATAGAGCCTATGGCTGAAGCATAGGGAACATCTTTCATATTTTCTCTATCTTTTGCAGTGGTCGGGCATTGAGTCTTACTCAACTTCACACCTTGTAACACAGGCAAGAACCCTTTCTTTGCTTGATCCATTTTGAACTTTTCAAAACTTTGTCAAGGTATGTGCTTTGTGAAAGTCCAATTAAGCGTCTTGATCTATCTCTATAGATCTTAATGCCTAATATGTAAGCAGCTTCACCGAGGTCTTTCATTGAAAAACTCTTATTCAAGTATCCCTTTATGCTATCCAGAAATTCTATATCATTTCCAATTAGTAATATGTCATCTACATATAATATCAGAAATGCTATAGAGCTCCCACTCACTTTCTTGTAAATACAGGCTTCTCCAAAAGTCTGTATAAAACCAAATGATTTGATCACACTATCAAAGCGTTTATTCCAACTCCGAGAGGCTTGCACCAGTCCATAAATGGATCGATGGAGCTTGCACACTTTGTTAGCTCCCTTTGGATCGACAAAACCTTCTGGTTGCATCATATACAACTCTTCTTCCAGAAATCCATTCAGGAATGCAGTTTTGACATCCATCTGCCAAATTTCATAATCATAAAATGCGGCAATTGCTAACATGATTCAGACAGACTTAAGCATCGGTACGGGTGAGAAGGTCTCATCGTAGTCAATCCCTTGAACTTGCCGAAAACCTTTTGCGACAAGTCGAGCTTTGTAGACAGTAATATTACCGTCAGCGTCAGTCTTATTCTTGAAGATCCATTTATTCTCAATTGCTTGCCGATCATCGAGCAAGTCAGCCAAAGTCCATACTTTGTTCTCATACATGGATCCCATCTCAGATTTCATGGCCTCAAGCCATTTTGCGGAATCTGGGCTCACCATTGCTTCTTCATAGTTCGTAGGTTCATCATGATCTAGTAGCATGACTTCCAGAACGGGATTACCGTACCACTCTGGTGCGGATCTTACTCTGGTTGATCTACGAGGTTCAGTAGTATCTTGTTCTGAAGTTTCATGATCATCATAATTAGCTTCCTCACTAACTGGTGTAGGTGTCACAGAAATAGTTTTCTGTGATGTACTACTTTCCAATAAGGGAGCAGGTATAGTTACCTCGTCAAGTTCTACTTTCCTCCCACTCACTTCTTTCGAGAGAAAGTCCTTCTCCAGAAAGTTTCCGAATTTAGCAACAAAAGTCTTGCCTTCGGATCTGTGATAGAAGGTGTATCCAGTAGTCTCCTTTGGATATCCTATGAAGACACATTTCTCCAATTTGGGTTCGAGCTTATCAGGTTGAAGCTTTTTCACATAAGCATCACAGCCCCAAACTTTCAGAAATGACAACTTTGGTTTCTTGCCAAACCATAGTTCATAAGGCGTCGTCTCAACGGATTTTGATGGTGCCCTATTTAACGTGAATGCGGCCGTCTCTAGAGCGTATCCCCAAAACGATAGCGGTAAATCAGTAAGAGACATCATAGATTGCACCATATCTAGTAAAGTACGATTACGACGTTCGGACACACCATTACGCTGTGGTGTTCCGGGTGGCGTGAGTTGCGAAATTATTCCACAAATTTTCAAATGTACAGCAAACTCGTAACTCAAATATTCTCCTCCACGATCAGATCGTAGAAACTTTATTTTCTTGTTACGATGATTTTCAACTTCACTCTGAAATTCTTTGAACTTTTCAAACGTTTCAGACTTATGTTTCATTAAGTAGATATACCCATATCTGCTTAAGTCATCTGTGAATGTGAGAAAATAACGATATCCGCCACGAGCCTCAATATTCATCGGACCACATACATCTGTATGTATGATTTCCAACAAGTCTGTTGCTCTCTCCATAGTACCGGAGAACGGTGTTTTGGTTATCTTGCCCGTGAGGCACGGTTCGCAAGTACCAAGTGATTCATAATCAAGTGGTTCCAAAAGTCCATCAGTATGGAGTTTCTTCATGGCCTTTACACCGATATGACCTAAACGGCAATGCCACAAATATGTTGCACTATCATTATCAACTCTGCATCTTTTGGTTTCAACATTATGAATATGTGTGTTACTACTATCGAGATTCAATAAGAATAGATCACTCTTCAAGGGTGCATGACCATAAAAGATATTACTCATATAAATAGAACAACCATTATTCTCTGATTTAAATGAATAACCGTCTTGCATCAAACAAGATCCAGATATAATGTTCATGCTTAACGCTGGCACCAAATAACAATTATTTAGGTCTAATATTAATCCCGAAGGTAGATGTAGAGGTAGCGTGCCGACTGCGATCACATCGACTTTGGAACCGTTTCCCACGCGCATCGTCACCTCGTCCTTAGCCAATCTTCGCTTAATCCGTAGTCCCTATTTCGAGTTGCAAATATTAGCAACAGAACCAGTATCAAATACCCAGGTGCTACTGTGAGCATTAGTAAGGTACACATCAATAACATGTATATCACATATACCTTTGTTCACCTTGCCATCCTTCTTATCCGCCAAATACTTGGGGCAGTTCCGCTTCCAGTGACCAGTCTGCTTGCAGTAGAAGCACTCAGTTTCAGGCTTAGGTCCAGTTTTGGGTTTCTTCTCTTGAGTAGCAACTTGCTTGCCGTTCTTTTTGAAGTTTCCCTTCTTCTTCCCTTTGCCCTTTTTCTTGAAACTAGTGGTCTTGTTGACCATCAACACTTGATGCTCCTTCTTGATTTCTACTTCCGCAGCTTTCAGCATCGCGAAGAGCTCGGGAATAGTCTTATTCATCCCTTGCATATTATAGTTCATCACGAAGCTCTTGTAGCTTGGTGGCAGTGATTGGAGAATTCTGTCAATGACGCAATCATCTAGAAGATTAACTCCCAATTGAATCAAGTGATTATTATACCCAGACATTTTGAGTATATGCTCACTAACAGAATTGTTCTCCTCCATCTTACAGCTATAGAACTTATTGGAGACTTCATATCTCTCAATTCGGGCATTTGCTTGAAATATTAACTTCAACTCCTGGAACATCTCATGTGCTCCATGACATTCAAAATGTCGTTGAAGTCCCGATTCTAAGCCGTAAAGCATGGCACACTGAACTATTGAGTAGTCATCAGCTTTGCTCTGCCAGACGTTCACAACATCCGGCGTTGCTCCTGCAGCAGGCCTGGCACCCAGCAGTGCTTCCAGGACGTAATTCTTCTGTGCAGCAATGAGGATAATCCTCAAGTTACGGACCCAGTCCGTGTAATTGCTACCATCATCTTTCAACTTTGCTTTCTCAAGGAACGCATTAAAATTCAACGGAATAACAGCACGAGCCATCTATCTATAATCAAGCATAAACAAGCAAGATACTTATCAGGTACTAAGTTTATGATAAATTTAAGTTCAGTTAATTTACTTAAAGAACTCCCACTTAGATAGACATCCCTCTAATCCTCTAAGTGATTACGTGATCCAAATCAACTAAACCATGTCCGATCATCACGTGAGATGGAGTAGTTTCATTGGTGAACATCACTATGTTGATCATATCTACTATATGATTCACGCTCGACCTTTCGGTCTCCGTGTTCCGAGGCCATATCTGTATATGCTTGGCTCGTCAAGTTTAACCTGAGTATTCCGCGCGTGCAACTGTGTTGCACCCGTTGTATCTGAACGTAGAGCCTATCACACCCGATCATCACGTGGTGTCTCAGCACGAAGAACTTTCGCAACGGTGCATACTCAGGGAGAACACTTCTTGATAATTAGTGAGAGATCATCTTATAATGCTACCGTCCATCAAAGCAAGATAAGATGCATAAAAGATAAACATCACATGCAATCAATATAAGTGATATGATATGGCCATCATCATCTTGTGCTTGTAATCTCCATCTCCGAAGCATAGTCGTGATCACCATCGTCACCGGCTTGACACCTTGATCTCCATCGTAGCATCGTTGTCGTCTCGCCAAGCTTGTGCTTCCATGACTATCGCTACCGCTTAGTGATAAAGTAAAGCATTACATCGCGATTGGATTGCATACAACAAAGCGACAACCATATGGCTCCTGCCAGTTGCCGATAACTCGGTTACTGTCACGACTGGTTTTCCAATAAAAATATTTATTGAGAAACCAATCTTTTGAGTCCAGTATGAGAGAAATCCTCCTCACTGGTAGACAAATTCTTGATACAATAAGCCAGTAGCATAAAATATATTACAGGGTCGAACTACGGTTGCTCAACCAAATTATTACAAGCACGCCAATAATTATACATAATGGCGGACATGACACAGTGGTGTGGAGGCATACTACTGACTCGAGGATAGGGCGGTGGTGGAGAAACACATCGGGGAGAGAGATACAAGTCTCTAAAACTGTCATCTCATCGAGCGTCGAGGTGAGGCTCGATGAATTTATTTGGTAGCGGAAGCGGATATAATACAGTGACCAAATCCAGGGTCGTACGAGACTGACTGGGACTCGTCTAGGCGTCGGACTCGCTATCAAATTCTTCATCCATGAGATCGCCTTCGTCAGCATCTGGCCAAATCAACAAGCCAGTGAGTACTTTGAAAGTACTCGCAAGACAGTTTGGATGTAAGATATAACAAATGCATGCATGAATGCGTCATGATTAATTCACCAATGTACATTCAAAAATTAGCATAACAAGGTAAGTAAAAGGGAAACGACGGTAGTCCGCCTAAAATCCCACAAAACATAAATGAAGACCGATCGGGTGTCTGAAGCGACGCCTCGAAAGGTGAACAAATAAATATAAGGAAATGATGCCACAGTCGGGCATCTTAGCGACACCACATAAAGGGCTTTAAAAGAAATGCCATAGTCGGACGTCGGTGCGACATCACAGAAAGGGCTTTAAAAGAAATGCCACAGTCGGGCGTCTTAGCGACACCACATAAAGGGCTTTAAGAGAAATGCCACAGTCAGACGTCGGGGCGACATCACAAAAAGGGCTTAAAAAGAAATACCACAGTCGGGCGTCTTAGCGACACCACATAAAGGGCTTTAAGAGAAATGCCACAGTCGGACGTCAGGGCGACATCACAGAAAGGGCTTTAAAAGAAATGCCACAGTGGGGCGTCTTAGCGACACCACATAAAGGGCTTTAAAGAGAAATGCCACAGTCGGACGTCGGGGCGACATCACACCAGAAAGGGCTTAAAGAAATACACAGTCGGGCGTGTTAGCGACACCACATAAAGGGCTTTTAAAAGGAATGCCACAGTCGGACGTCGGGGCGACATCACAGAAAGGGCTTTAAAAGAGATGCCACAGTCGGGCGTCTTAGCGACACCAATAAAGGGCTTTATTCACAGGAAATATGCTCATAATAAATATTCAATTCATGAGAATAAACGGGTTAGTCCATCCAAGAATAATCATTTAACCGGACTTAGCACTCATGCGGTTCACCGGAGTCCTCTATCATCAAAATGACATTTGGTCAAGATAAGTTAATATCGAACTTGGACATGGAATAGATGATTCGAAGGAATATATGACCTGCAGAGTTTGTACAAAATTTTCCCACAGCCAACGGATTTCCGTAGTCACGAAGGACTAGTTCCGTTTATGGTATTTCGGAAGAAAACACAGCTAACCAGTACACACCCATCCTACCTCTCGATGCTAGGAATCACCCTAGACATCGTCCAAGAAAAACTTTTGAGACGGGGAGATCACAATCTCGAATAGCATGGGATCAAATTTATATACGCGCGCTCTAAGGGGTGCCCCCCTCTCGGTCCCAACCGGGAACACCCATGCCCCCTGACCGGATGACTGGCTTTAATCCAGGGCCATGGAACCATCATCACGGCCTCTCCTTTTTGGTGTGTACCAGGAAAGCGGTTTACAACTTACTAAGCCATATTCCTTGCGGAAAACATGTGGTAGTACAAGGAAGGAAGAATGGAAGGAACTGGAATGATACGAGTTGACATTGAAGTCACATAGTCTGGCATAAGCCTGGCATGGTACAACACGGCCATCTTACCCATCCTCATGCCAACACATGGCCATGCATACTCACATCCATCCACTCATGGATTTTCGAAACTCACTTGCCTCATCGTCTCAGGTAACAGGACATTCGTCGGTATGTTCATCAACATGCCATAAACTACTTAATGCAAACATGCCAAAACAATCATCATATCAAAAATTCAAACATGCTTGCCTGGTTCGGAGTAGTCGGAGCCTAGCTCGGTGAAGTTCGCGGCTCCGTCACCTCCTTCGGTATCTACGGTATAAAGAAAATATGTGCGCTATCGTAAATACCAAGAGGTGCCCAAAAAGTGTTCCAAATATTTTTCAAATAAATCTGATAAAAAACTAGACAAAATTTTAAAGAGGACAGAAAAAGAATCAAACAAAAATACTTTTCTGTTTAAAAGTTATAAAGGTTTTTGTCCAGGGACTCATCTGTAATGAAACAGAAGATTCCCAGGGGCTGGCTTATGAAAACAGAAAACGTTCCAGTCTTGAATACGCTATCCCAGAGGGGAAAGCGTATTTTGCCCGAAGGCGTTTTTAGAAAACGATTTGTTTAAAAGGATCTGAGAGGCTGATGGGCGGGTCCCCTCGTCAGGTTTAACTTTCAAACGGGGGACGAGCTCGTCGGCGCCCGAGAGCCGCGGTGGTCGCTCGGCGCGATCCATGGCGAGGCCAGGAAGATCGGAGGGTAACCTCCGTGTTCAGGGCGCCCTTCCGCGTCGGTTGGTGGTGGTGGCGGTCGGCGAGCACCACGTCGACGACGAGCCTTGCTCCGGCGGACGGCGGTTCGGGTGGTCGAGGGGTCTCATCGGATGGAGCTGCGAAGGCCAAATTAAGGAGGGGGTTAGACTTTCTGGTAGCTAGAGGGGTAACTGACGGAGGTTTGGCGCCGGCGATGGCCTCACCGGAGCGAATCGAGGTGGAGGCCGAGGTGGAACGGGGCGGGCCGGAGTCCGGGGAGGAGACCTCCCGAGGTCCTCCCTGGTGGCTTGGCAGGTCTTGGAGAGGTGCAGTGAGGGTGTGGGGGTCGTGAGCGAGCTCGGGGTCCTTTTTATTGGCGATCCGAGGCGGTGGCCGTGAACGGGGATCTCCGGTGAAGGTTACGGCGGCGCAGTGCTTGGTCGGGGGAGATTAGGGAGTTGGGCATCATCGTGGAGGTTTACTGGTTCTATTCAGACGCTAACCTCAGCGGGATTCGGTTGTTTAGGGGGAGCTTGACGGAACGGGGCGGCGCGGGCCCGTCGGCGGCAGAGAGCGTGCCCAGTGCCTGCCGGGCCACGGCGACGGTGCAACGGGGTGTGTTGGCGTGCATGAGGCCACGCGGAGCTACCAGGAGGATTGGGCGGCGCCGAACGGCGTTGAGCCGCCGTTCTGGTCTCTGTCGGCCGCTACGGTGGTTCGGCCGCGGCAAGACACGCCGGCGTAGGCGGGCCAGGGCGCCGCCGATGCCGGGAAGGCGCCAAGCGCACGTGTGGTGCTCCAGACAGGAGGAAGAGGCAGCGAGGAACGTGCCAAGGGCACTGTCTACGCGTGATAGAAACTGACGAACGAAAATGACACTGAATCTGAATATTCCTGAAAATGAACAGCAACAACGCAAGCCAAGTGTTCGACAGAATGAATTTGGTCTCTGGGGATTTTTCCTTGAGCTGATTTTTGGTGGAGTGGCTTACTCATTGCTCCAGTAGGCTGCCTGAATTTTTGGTGGAATTTTTGAAGAAGTGTAGATATGAATTTCACCAAATTTGGCAAATCTGGTCCAAACTTGCAGAGACTGAAATTTTGAAAAATTTGAAAAGAGGAGGAGTGGATCAAGATGGTTCTGGGTTGTGGGTACAAAGGACTTCCAGGAGAGTTGGTTTGAGGTCAAAACTCAAATGCAAAAGGGTACTTGCTTTGAAAATCTCTCAGGCTCCAAATAATTTGCAGAAAATGATTTGAGGGGAAAGAAAATTAGAATAAAATCCAAAACTTGCTTGGATTAGTTGGGACAGAGAATCTTAGGTTGATTACAAGGAGGAGGGGAGGTTTTGGAGGGGTTTTACCACATGGGCAAAAATACAAAGTCATGGGTGGTTTCCAAGATATGAAAATCCCAAATTTTCATAGAGTTTCTTTTTTTAAAGAATATAAAATTAAATCCCAAAATAATTTGAGAGGGAACCAACAGAGAAGAAGTTTCAAAAGATCAAACACCATAGCTTTGAATAAAAATAAAACCTTGCCAAAGCAAAGGAAGTTTCTAAGAGGAAGGTTTTCTGGGAAAATTTTAAATGGCCTCGTTTCAAAAACCACAAAGTTTTTACTGAAAACCAAATAAAATTTTTGGAGTGTCACAACACCTACCCCCTTAGGAAAAATCTCGTCCCCGAGATTCCAGCTGATCCTTAAATAAGTATGGATGCTCTGTCCGAAGAAAATCCTCTCTTTCCCAAGTTGCTTCGCTTTCGGTGTGGTTGCTCCACTGAACTCTGAAAAACTTGATGGTCTTCTGTCGGGTCCTCCTTTCAGACTCCTCTAATATTTTTACTAGGGCGTTCCCGATAAGTGAGGTCTGGCTGCACGTCAATGTTCTCATGGAATACTTGTTTCTCTGGTTTGCTTACGCACTTCCTTAATTGAGAGACGTGGAACACGTCGTGAATGTCGGACAAGTCTTCGGGTAAGTCTAGCTGGTAGGCTACAGTGCCTCTTCGTGCCACTATGCAGAATGGTCCAATGAATCTTGGTGCTAACTTTCCTTTAATCTTAAACCGTTGCAGTCCCCTCATAGGTGATACTCGTAGGTACACAAATTCACCGGGTTCAAAATTGACCCCACGATGTTTCTGATTGTAATAACTCTTCTATCGGCTTTGAGCGGTCTTGAGTCGGTCCCTGATTAGCTTGACTTTTTCCTCGGCTTCTTTGAGCACGTCTGGGCCGAAGATACGGCTGTCTCCGGTCTCTGACCAATTTAGCGGGGTACGACATCTCCGTCCGTATAGGGGTTCAAAAGGTGCCATTTGCAGGCTGGCCTGGTAACTGTTGTTGTATGCGAACTCAGCATATGGCAGGCTTTCTTCCCAACTGGTTCCATAGGTGAGGACACATGCTCTCAGCATGTCTTCTAAAATTTGGTTTACGCGTTCAGTCTATCCATCAGTCTGGGGATGGTAGGCTGTGCTGAAGGCCAATTGAGTTCCCAGAGCCTGTTGTAAATGATCCCAGAATCTCGAGACAAATTGAGTGCCTCTGTCGGATATTATAGTCTTTGGGACTCCATGCAGACAAACTATACAGGAGAGATAAATCCTGGCAAGCTTCTGAGTGTTGTAGGTTGTCTTCACTGGAATGAAATGTGCCACCTTGGTTAATCTATCGGTGATGACCCATATGGCATCATTCCCGTGTCATGACCGAGGTAGTCCGACAATAAAATCCATCCCTATTTCATCCCATTTCCACTCAGGTATTTTGTTTGGTTGCAGTAGTCCGGCTGGTTTTTGATGCTCAACTTTTATGCGTTGACAAGAATCGCAACATGCAACGAATGTGGCTATGTCCCTCTTCATACCGTGCCACCAAAATCTTTCCTGAATATCCTTATACATTTTGGTTCCTCCAGGGTGGATTGAATATGGAGTGGTGTGTGCTTCAGCTAGGATTTGCTGTCTGAGGTCCTCTATGTTTGGCACGCAGAGTCTGTCCCCGTACCATAATATTCCATCATCGCCTATGACAAATTCCGAGGCCTTGCCCATACTCACCTTTCTTTTAATTCCTTCAATGCTGGGGTGACCAGGCTGAGCTTCTTTAATTCTCTCACAAGGTCGGGCTTTATTTCCAAGTTTGATATGGTGCCTCCCGCGATCATTAACAAGTTGAGTTTGGCAAATTCTTGTTGGAATTCAGGTCTCAAACTTTGCAGACTGTTTTCGTCGGAGCTGGGGTTTCGACTAAGAGCATCGGCCACTACATTTGCTTTCCCTGGATGATAGTGGATACCGACATCATAATCCTTTACCAATTCCAACCAGCGTCGTTGCCGTAAGTTTAGTTCTAGCTGTGTGAAAATATATTTGAGACTTTTATGGTCCGTGTATATTTCACATCGATTCCCAAGTAAGAAATGCCTCCATTCCTTAAGTGCATGAATGACTGCTGCCATTTCTAAGTCATGTGTGGGATAATTTTCCTCATGCTTGCGGAGTTGTCGTGAAGCGTATGCGACAACCTTGCCTTCTTGCATCAACACGCACCCGAGACCTTTTCGGGATGCGTCACAATACACCTCAAAGTTTTTGTGTATGTCTGGCACAATTAATACCGGTGCTATGGTTAATTTCTGTTTTAACTCTTGGAAACTTTTTTCGCAGGCTTCTGTCCATTCAAACTTCTTGTCCTTCTTGAGCAACTGCGTCATTGGCTTGGCTAGGGTGGAGAATCCTTCAATAAATCTGCGGTAATATCCTGCCATTCCCAAGAAACTTCGTATGTCCGTTACGCTGGCTGGTGCCTTCCAGTCAAGTATGGCCCTAACTTTCTCTGGGTCTACTGCGATACTGTCTTGGGTCAGCACGTGACCTAGAAAGCCTACTTGTCTTAGCCAAAATTCGCACTTGCTGAACTTGGCATACAATTGATGTTTCCTGAGTTCTCCTAGCACAATCCTGAGATGTTCCGCGTGCTCTTCTGGTGTTTTGGAGTATATCAGAATATCATCGATAAATACCACAACGAACTTGTCCATAAACTTCATAAATACTTTGTTCATGAGGTGAACAAAATATGCGGGGGCGTTCGTTAACCCAAAAGGCATAACTGTGAACTCATATAGTCCATATCTGGAGGTGAAGGCTGTTTTGGGGATATCTTCTGTTCGCACTTTTAATTGATGGTATCCTGACCTTAAGTCAATCTTTGAGAATACCTTGGCCTGAGCGAGCTGATCAAATAAATCATTTATTCGTGGCATCGGGTATTTGTTCTTGACTGTGACCATGTTAAGTGCTCGGTAGTCTATGCACAACCTTAGTGTTCCATCCTTCTTTTTGGCAAATAGAATTGGTGATCCCCAAGGTGAGGAGCTGGATCGAATGTATCCCTTGTCCAGTAATTCCTTTATTTGTTTCTTCAACTCGATCAACTCGGATGGTGCCATTCTATATGGTTTCTTGTATATGGGGGTGGTTCCTGGTGCTAGCTCAATGCTGAATTCTATTTCTCGGTCGGGTGGCATGCCTGGTAGTTCTTCGGGAAATACGTCTGGAAATTCACATACTACTGGAACCTTGCTTAACTCAGAAACGTCCACCTTATTCAATCTCGGCTGCCGGGGTATTTTTCTTTCCTTGGCTGATACTTTTATTGTCTTCCCGTGGTGGTGCGTGAGAATTACGGTCCGGTTGAAACAGTCAATAAAACCTTTGTTGGTTGTTAACCAGTCCATCCCTAGGATGACATCCAGTCCTTTATTTTCCAACACAATAAGATTGGCGAAAAATTTTAATCCTTCGAACTCAATGACCACATTCTGACAGTAACTCTGAGTAACTTGCTGAATCCCAGGGGACTTGATGATCATGGATTTTTCCAAGGGAAACATCAAAAAATTATTTTGCAAAGCAAAACTTTTCGAAATGAATGAGTGAGAAGCTCCAGAATCAAACAAAACCGTTGCAGGTATTGTGTTGACAGGAAACGTACCGAGTACGATATCCGGAGCATTTTGTGCTTCTTCTTTGGTCACGTGGTTTAGATGACCCTTCCTATGGTTGTTGTTGGGGTTGAAATTGTTGCGCTTGGGCGCTGAATTATTTCCACCATTGTTTGGCTTCGGGGTTGAGTTCCTTGGCTTGGGGCACTGTTTGGCATAGTGCCCTTCTTCTCCACAAGCGTAGCAAGTAACGCCTGGGCGATATGTGGACTCTTTGTCCCTTGCATGGAAATTCTTGGTTGGGCGAGAGATGTTTGTTGTAGGTTTGTGTGTCCCACCTTTCTGAAAATCTGTCCTGCTTCGGTGGTTGCGTGCAAGAGTAGTCTGGTCTCTTTTTCACTTACGTAAATCCTCCAAGCTACGTCTCTCATTTTCCAGAGTAATAGCTTTGTCCACTAGTGTCTTAAAATCTGGAAAAGTGTGAACTACCAGTTGGCATTTAAGCGCGGGCGCCAGGCCGTCAAGGAATTTCTCCATCTTCTTGCTTTCAGTCATACGTTCTTCATTGGCATAGCGGGACAATAGAGTAAATTGACCGTTGTATTCTGACACTGTCATGTTCCTTTGTTTGAGGTCATCGAACTCTCTCTTCTTAATTTTCATAATACTCTTGGGAATGTGTGCACCACGGAAACCTTCCTTGAAATCATCCCAGGTTATATCATTTTCGTTGGGGTGCATGTGCAGAAAATTCTCCCACCATGATGCAGCTGCTCCTGTGAGATAGTGTGGAGCATATAGTACTTTCTCGAGATCTGAACATTTTGCAATAATTAATTTTCTCTCCATATCTCGAAGCCAATCCTCGGCTTCAAGAGGCTTGTTAGTATGAGAAAATGTTTGGGGACGTGTCTTTTGTAGCTCAGATAACTTGGAATGCTGCTGATACTGTCCATGGTGATTTCCCATGTTGATGACTTGGTTCATCATTTCCCAATGTTGTTGCTGACTTTGCTCATAAAGGCGGCACATTTGTGAAAGTGCCGATTCACTGCCCTGTTGGCTTGACTGTCCCTGAGTGAACTCGTTGCTGGGGTGTGTATCATAATTTTCCTCTGGTGGAGTTGGCATGGAGCGAGTCCAAGGACGGGACATTTTTCACTCTGGGGATATATTTTGTAAAACCCATAAGAAAAGCGGAAAGAGTCGCAAAAACAATTCCATAAATGCATAAAGCTGGCAAATAAAATTAAATAACCAAGCTTACTTAATAAAAACAAATCGACTTGCGCACGGAGAAGGACTGCTCATTACATATCTTACACGCGGGTGGTAATTATACAATACATCACTCAGGATATGCATACATAATCCTGACATGTTATTTAGGCTAGTGCACTTCTCCAGATCCTACATGATGCGCAAACAGGCTACTTCTCACAACCTATGTACATATAAACATATCATACAAAGCGGTACATTACACGGCGGCTAAGCGTACTCAGGCGGAGATGTTGACGACCTCCTTTGCCCTGCTGAGGGCGAGGCGTAGCGAGGTTGGGGACTTGACTTCCTCCTCGCTAATAGGCTCCATACGTGTAGTGTTGCGCAGAGTGGACGGAGCGGGTGCCAGGGGCGAAACAACACGAACAGGAGTGGGCGCGAAGGGTGGTGCAGTGCACGCTGGAGTGGGCGCAATGACTTGGTTGAATTCTTCGGTAGAAGGTAGGCGACGAGTAGGCGTATAAGATGCTGAGGACGAGACCAAAGTCAGTGGCGGTGCGGTGGGTAGGAGCTCCCTCCTGTTGGCAGCATAGCCATGAACTGAGTCCATGCGGGCAGCTACAAAGTCGTCCACCAGGTTGTCGAAGGCTGCCTCCAGGGCTCGGAGATACTCAATGAGCATCTCAAAAGCCTCGTCTCGTTCTCCTCTGGGGCAGGAGAATGCGTAGTGACAGGTGTAAGGCACATGGCATGGAAGATAACGGTAACGACGAGTCTTCATCACGGGGAGGACATCCCTGAGACGAGCTATCGCCTCGCGGGCTGCCATCTGCATAGCATGCCTCTCCGTAGGCATGGCTCTTCCCAAGAACCGGAAGCGGCGTAACTCACCACGCCCTCCTTTGAACTGCACCGCGGCCTGGTGCATGGTCAGACTGTCGTTGACTCGGTGCTGGCAGAGTGTGAAGACTGGGCGCACAGATGGCCCCATCGCGACCTGAACGATGAAGGAAAGAAGCTTGACGAACCCATCGGGTACGTTGGCGAAGGTCTGAGACTCGCAGCTGTTGTCGGCCATCTACAAACGTAGGCAAAAATTCTGCATGGTCAGATCATAAATTTATGCTGACTGACAGAAAATGACTACAATCAAGAAAATATGAAAAGGCTCAATCAAGCTAATAACCAATTAGCGATCGCACCTAGTGGCTTCCTACAGTCAGCCTGGCTCTGGTACCAAGCTTGTCACGACCGGTTTTCCAATAAAAATATTTATTGAGAAACCAATCTTTTGAGTCCAGTATGAGAGAAATTCCCCTCACTGGTAGACAAATTCTTGATACAATAAGCCAGTAGCATAAAATATATTACAGGGTCAAACTACGGTTGCTCAACCAAATTATTACAAGCACGCCAATAATTATACATAATGGCGAACATGACACAGTGGTGTGGAGGCATACTACTGACTCGAGGATAGGGCGGTGGTGGAGAAACACAGCGGGGAGAGAGATACAAGTCTCTAAAACTGTCATCTCATCGAGCGTCGAGGTGAGGCTCGATGAATTTATTTGGTAGCGGAAGCGGATATAATACAGTGACCAAATCCAGGGTCGTACGAGACTGACTGGGACTCCTCTAGGCGTCGGACTCGCTATCAAATTCTTCATCCATGAGATCGCCTTCGTCAGCATCTGGCCAAATCAACAAGCCAGTGAGTACTTTGAAAGTACTCGCAAGACAGTTCGGATGTAAGATATAACAAATGCATGCATGAATGCGTCATGATTAATTCACCAATGTACATTCAAAAATTAGCATAACGAGGTAAGTAAAAGGGAAACGGCGGTAGTCCGCCTGAAATCCCACAAAACATAAATGAAGACCGATCGGGTGTCTGAAGCGACGCCTCGAAAGGTGAACAAATAAATATAAGGAAATGATGCCACAGTCGGGCGTCTTAGCGACACCACATAAAGGGCTTTAAAAGAAATGCCACAGTCGGACGTCGGGG